>NW_026018095.1:0-224 GCF_020466585.1 Dendroctonus ponderosae
CACCCATACGGTAAGCGCTTCTTAGGGCCTCAGCTTCAATGGATAAATGCAACGGCTCCAGCCCCAGGAGTGTCTCCATAGCGGCCGTCGGCGTCGTTGATATTGCTCCAGTTATTCCCAGACGCGCCAGCCTCTGAACTTTGTTCAGGGACTGTCGATATGTGCTGATTTTGGTTCTATGCCACCATATGACGGCGGAATATGTGATTATGGGTTTCACAATG
>NW_026018095.1:289-1271 GCF_020466585.1 Dendroctonus ponderosae
GTTTGTTTTCTGTTCCACATGTTCTTTAAACAACAGCTTCTTATCCAGGGTTACCCCAAGATATTTGACAGTGTCAGACATGTGTATATTGTTCCCATATACATATAGACATTTGTCTTAGGGCTCTAAGATCTCTCGTCCTTGTGAAAGCGATTACAGATGTCTTGGATAGCTTAGCGCCTGCTGCATCAATGATGATACAGTGTCTCCAAACTTTCCCTGTACAACAATGGAAATATCATCCGCATATCCCAGTGCGTAGAAACCTTTCCCCTCAAGTGACGACAGGAGCCCCGGTCCACCACCAGGCTCCACAGCAGAGGCGACAAAACTCCTCCCTGCGGACACCCGCCGGTTACCCGTGCTTCCATGCTGACTTCATTGAGTGCGACAGTAACCGTTTTGCAATTCAGCATGTTTTGGACCCATTTGCATATTATAGGCTCCACTCCACGATTTTTCACCGCTCTGACGATTGACTGAAAGGAGGTATTGTCAAAGGCTCCCTCTATGTCCAGAAAAGCCGCCAGAGCAATTTCTTTACGCTCTAATGAGGTTTGTGCCCTCTGCACCAACTCGTGGATAACAGATTCGCAGGATTTTCCATTTGGTAGGCATATTGGTTGTGGTGTAGAGGACTTCTAGTAAGAACCTCTTCCCTGATATGTCTGTCGATCAGCTTTTCTAGTGTTTTGAGTAAGAAGGATGTTAGGCTGATCGGGCGAAAGGATTTGGCCTGGGCATACGTCGCCCGCCCTTGTTTTGGAATGAATACTACTTTCGCCATTCTCCATTCCATTGGTATATATGCCAGGGCCAAGCTGGCCCGGAGCATCTTGCACAAGAGGGGCACCAGTAAATCGGTTCCCTGTTATAGCAGAACTGGCATTAGGCCATCTGTTCCCGGTGATTTAAATGGTCTGAAGGAACTCATGGCCCACTTAACTTTGGACTGGTTTACAATGCTTGAGGCAAGAGTCCA
>NW_026018096.1:0-603 GCF_020466585.1 Dendroctonus ponderosae
AATACTTTTTGTGTCTATATATGACACCACTAACACCCAAAAAGTTACTAATATTATATTTTTAATAAATATGAATAAACTTTAGAACTTATGATCTGAGTTTTTGATCAGTGAATAAAAAATATTTCAGAGCGAAACGAAATATTTTTCAAATGTTATTTAAACATTTTATAAAAAATATTTGTTTCTAATATTTAATTAGCATGAAATAAGTAAAATAATAATAGGTTTTCTTAGTACGTAATACTTTTTATGTCTATATATAACACCACTAACACGCCAAAAGTTACTAATATATTATTTTAATAAGTGGGAACAAACTTTAGAACATATCATATGTATTTTCATTGATCAATGAATAGCAAATATTTAAGAGCAAATGGAAATATTTTTTAAATATTATTTAAATGTTCTTTCAAAATTATTTGTTTCTAATATTTAAATAGCATGAAAGAAATAAAATAAAAATAGTTTTTCATAGTAGGTAATACTTTTTGTGTCTATATATGACACCACTAACACCCAAAAAGTTACTAATATTATATTTTTAATAAATATGAATAAACTTTAGAACTTATGATCTGAGTTTTTGATCAGTGAATA
>NW_026018096.1:660-1184 GCF_020466585.1 Dendroctonus ponderosae
AAAATATTTGTTTCTAATATTTAATTAGCATGAAATAAGTAAAATAATAATAGGTTTTCTTAGTACGTAATACTTTTTGTGTCTATATATAACACCACTAACACGCTAAAAGTTATTAATATATTGTTTTAATAAGTGTGAACAAACTTTAGAACATATTATCTCAATTTTCATTGGTCAATTAACGGTAGATATTTCAAAATAAAAAGAAATATTTTTTAAATATTAGTTAAATGTTATTTTGAAAATATTTGTTTCTAATATTTAATTAGCATGAAACAAATAAAATAATAATGGTTTTTTCTAGTACGTCATACTTTTTGTGTCTATATATGACACCACTAACACCCAAAAAGTTACTAATATTATATTGTTAATAAATATGAATAAACTTTAGAACTTATGATCTGAGTTTTCATTGATCAGTGAATAGAAAATATTTCAGAGCGAAAGAAAATATTTTTTAAATATTGTTTAAATGTTATTTCAAAAATATTTGTTTCTAATATTTAATTAACATGAAG
>NW_026018097.1:0-1026 GCF_020466585.1 Dendroctonus ponderosae
CATCATTGGATTTTTGGATTTTAGTACGTGATTGTGTTTAACAATTCATTTTTTACACACTAAAGCAGGTTTTTGCCTGTAATTTATATCAAAAGCCTTTTGAAAAGAAAACGCAGTAATTTTGCATATTTCTAGAAAAGAACCTTAGTTGTAATGCGGAAAAAATCAATCAATTCAAAGCTTTCATGTAGTTTTGGAACTTTTTCAGCTGTCTGTTTAAGCCTACAAGGGCGGAATCTTTGGCCCAAAAAAACACTGTTTTATCTCCGCATTGACTGAAAACTCCACCATTTTCGTAACCATTTTTTTTAGAGAAATCGAATTCGATACTTTCCACTCGAAAATCCTGCTTGATTAAAATATTTTTTTTGTCGAGATGAGTGGACGGCGCAGCGTCTAAAGAAAACGCAATATATTTTGAGTGAATCATAGCATTTAATATAACCAGCAGGTACATAATTTATACAACGATACGCCCTAGTAATTTAATAAATTGATCGCGAAGGGTGCTAAAAGAATCACGTGCGTGACACGTGCAGGAGATTCGGAGCTTTTCTTTACCGAAATAATTGCGTAGCGCATCACGCAGGTAATTTTCAGCGAACAGACAAGGCGAACGTCGATGAAAAACGACATGACTTTATTTCATTGTGATCGAACAAATATTTTTGACCTGCCTTTGATATTAATGGGGACGCTGCTGACAGGTATGTAATTTTGCTTTTAGCCGGCAGAAGTGCTTTTAGCTGCCTGCACAAACATCGGCTGAACGCAATCAATGTTTAGCAGTTTTAATATGCGAAAATTCAACAATCACTCTCATATAACGACAAGAAAATTGAAAAATTTTCACACCAAGTTTATTAATAATAAGCCTGCAGGAAGATCTAATGGAAATAATTTGTTTGATCAAAATATCTGTGTTCAACAATAGCAACATATCTTTACATATCTAAACATGATCGAAATGTATTTTTTGCAATTTTTATATTTTTGACTTTAGATTCTTGTTTTTATACTTATTTG
>NW_026018098.1:0-1266 GCF_020466585.1 Dendroctonus ponderosae
TAAATTAACTAACCTAATTATGTACAAGTGCCCTCTACCTTATTCTACTTAAAAAACTTAAGCCTACTACATCATCTCTTGCTTCCTAAATCTAACGTAAAGTAAACCTAAAGTTTGCCCATGGTCCTCGATGTGGTGCTGGAACTGGTCATCGCATGTGGTCCACGTCTTCTTCTTAGACAGTGTCCGCAAGGAGAGGCCTGCGGTCACTGTGAAATTTGTTGGTGCAAGAAACCCGGACAGTGGGATTCTTGCTTTGCCGGGCCTTATCCAGATACTTTGTTGTTAAGTTCCGGAAATGCTCGAGCAGGTCTTCTGTGTTCAGGTCTCTTTGCAGGGTGGTATTTCTGATAAAGTACGGGGCCTTGGCGGCTATCCTCAAGGTCTTGTTTTGAATTGCCGCCACCTTCTTCTTTTGCGTGATGCAGGCCGTGGACCATGCAGTTGATCCATAGGTCAGCACCGGACGAATTAGCTGTTTGTAAGCTCTAACCTTTGTTCTCAGGTAGAGCTTGCCTGTCAGCAGAGGATAGTAGGCCTGGAGCAGGTATCTTGCCTTCGCTGCTGTGGCTGTCATCTGGTCGTGCCATACCAGTCGCTTGTCGTAGATAAGTCCAAGATAGGTTACCTTGGACCTCCAGGGCAGCCGCTGTCCTGCAAGCTTTAGTATGGTTGGCGGCCTCTTGGAGCCCCTGGTGAAGAAAATGGCTTTCGTTTTCTCCGGGTTAAACTCCATTTTCCAGTTCCTGCTCCATTCCTGGACCTGGCCGAGATGTCTTTGGAGTCTAGTGGTCATTTTAGGGCCGTTACCTGCGGCAGTGAGTGCTACATTGTCTGCATATATGTAGCACTCCGTATTGGCGTTAATTGGAAAGTCTGTCATGTACATGTTGAAGAGAGTATGGCCCAGCACTGATCCTTGTGGTACTCCTGACATCACCGGTCTACTGGTTGAGAGCTGGATCTCGATTTTAACCTGGAAGCTGCGTCCAGATAGGTAGCTGCTGATGAGCTTAGTTTGGTGTCCCGGAAAGCCGGCTTGGCTATCAGGGCCTGGTGCCAAACTTTGTCAAACGCCTTTGACATGTCTAGGAAGACGGCTACTAGACCGTTTTTCGGGCGGTTTAACCTTTGTTGAATCCTCGTGGTCAGCCGGGTGGTGAGTGTGTTAGTGCCATGGCCGGGCCTGAATCCATGTTGCTCATCCAGCAGCACCTTCTTGTCCTCTATTGTATCCTGGATGTGGTGCAGGATACACCTCTCCAT
>NW_026018099.1:0-1027 GCF_020466585.1 Dendroctonus ponderosae
GGAATATATGGTAATGATATATACTTGATATCACCTTCTCTTCTTTTATTTATGTTTTTCCATTTAGTTGAATTGTATTATTTATCCTTTGCTTTATGATTGGTTCAAAAAATGACTTTGGATAGTTGTTTATTAATAATAAATTTTTCATTTTTTCAAGATTTTTTGTTCTATACTCCCAATGTGACAATTTAATGGCTCTATCTGTAAGTGCCGTTATTACACTTATTTTATATTTCATTGGAGCGTACGATTGATAATTCAGGTACCTACCAGACCATACCTCCTTTGTGTACCAATTTGTTTTGATTTCTCCGTTGTTAACATAATTCATTGTTAGGTCTAGAAAGTTTATAGAATTTCCTTTATCTTCTTCGAGAGTAAACTTTAGGGTGTCATGAAAGGCATTAAACTTATCTAGTGTATATTTAATTTTGTCTTTTGGGAGGCACATTATGCAGTCATCCACATATCGTTTAAACAATTCACACTTATAGTTTAATTTAGATATTATTTGTTCTTCCAAATTTTCCATTGCCAAATTTGCAATTGTTGCTGCTATCGGAGAACCCATTGCTACTCCATATATCTGTTAATAGAACTTGTTTTCGTACTGGAAATATGTGGATTTTAAACACAATTCTACCGCCTCAATAAATTCTTCTTCGGGTAATTTTGTATGTTCTTTTATCTCTGCCCATTTATTTTTAATACAACTTATTGAGTAATCTATTGGTATATTTGTATATAATGATACAACATCCAGTGATATTATCCGATGATTCTTTGGTATTTTTTGTTGATTTATAAAATCACAAAAACTCCATGAGTCTTTAATGTAATATTGTGACTTTCCCAACACATTACTCAAAACTGCTGACATATATTTAGATAATTGGTACGTTGGAGCATTTATGTTACTAACTATCGGTCGTAATGAAATATTTTCCTTATGAAATTTTGGTAGGCCATACATAAATGATGCTCGGCGATTGTTGCAAGATACCGACAATCTTAGCTCAGTATA
>NW_026018100.1:0-530 GCF_020466585.1 Dendroctonus ponderosae
TTGGTGGTCGTTTAGAATTTATTGGTTTCGTTATTTACTTACGTCTTACAATCGGCCATCCTGCAAAAATCTCGCCCCGAGATAATCTAGCAAGCAGGAGTCTCGTCCTCTTCGTCGGAGGATAAGGTGACTCCATCCTCTCCACTCTCGCTGTCTGTGGAGTCGGAAACTCCTCCAGGTTGGCACCACGGTCGCATGCGGTCAACGGCAACGGTTTTTTCGTACTTAGCGCATTTACGCGTGCGGTTCGAGTGGGCCATACTTTCAATCACGTAACGATCGTTCGGAAGCACGGTTTTTACGACAAAAGGACCACTGTATGACGGTTGTAATTTCTTGCTTTCCCCTGTTGACGGAATTTGCTTCAAAATTACCACTAGATCGCCCTCCTTGTAAATTTTGGGAGCTTTTCGCTTCTTGTCGAAATAATGCTTTTGAGCCACTTGTGCGCTCTTATTTTTTGCCACGGCCTGTTCCCGTGCGGAAATTAAATCTTCGAACAGCGTCGGAAGCAAGTTGATCTCGTCTCT
>NW_026018100.1:693-794 GCF_020466585.1 Dendroctonus ponderosae
AATATGGTGCTATTTAGCCGCTCGACTTGTCCGTTTGCCCTCGGAGTTGCAACAGCGTTCAATATCTGTTTGATATTGTTCTGTTTACAGAACGATTGGAA
>NW_026018100.1:912-1258 GCF_020466585.1 Dendroctonus ponderosae
CGCAAAAATGCAAATTTGGTGAATCCATCTATTCCCACTATTAGGTACTTATTACCCCTTTTCGATTTTGGAAAGGGTCCTAGGTGATCCACGTGAAACGTATTCAACGGAATTTCTCCCTTTGGTATCGGGTGTAAGAATCCTTCCTTACGCCCCCGGTTTCTCTTGTTATATAAACATGGAATGCAGCAGGCGACATATGTTTCCACATAATCCTTCATACGAGGAAACCAATAGTTCTCGCAGAGTTTTCGTAGAGTCTTTTCGACGCCAAAGTGACCAAACTCGTCATGGGCTGCTCTCAGTACCTTTTGCCTCATTCCTGTAGGAACCACCCAAAGAAGGC
>NW_026018101.1:0-1258 GCF_020466585.1 Dendroctonus ponderosae
ATTTGCTAAGGTGTTTTTAGTTTTTTTCTGCTATGTTGATATTATGTGGTTTGAATATATTTTTTATTTTTGTGTTAATTTCCGGTATATATGGTAATGATATATACTTGATTTAACCTTCTATTCTTTTATTTATGTTTTTCCATTTAGTTGAATTGTATATTTTATTTATCCTTTGCTTTATGATTGGTTCGAAAATTGACCTTGGATAGTTGTTTATTAATAATACATATTTTATTTTTTCAAGATTTTTTGTTCTATACTCCCAATGTGACAATTTAATGGCTCTATCTGTAAGTGCCGTTATTACACTTCTTTTATATTTCATTAGAGCGTACGATTGATAATTCAGATACCTACCAGACCTCCTTTGTGTACCATTTTGTTTTTATTTCCCCGTTGTTATCATAATTAATTGTTAGGTCTAGAAAGTTTATAGAATTTTCTTTATCTTCTTCGAGAGTAAACTTTAGGGTGCCATGAAAGGCATTAAACTTATCTAGTGTATATTGAATTTTGTCTTTTGGGAGGCACATTATGCAGTCATCCACATATCGTTTAACAAATTTACACTTATAGTTTAATTTAGATATTATTTGCTCTTCCAAATTTTCCATTACCAAAATTTGCAGTTGTTGCTGCTATGGGAGAACCCATTGCTACTCCATATATCTGTGAATGGAACTTGTTTTCGTACTGGAAATATGTGGATTTTAACTGGAAATATGTGGATTTTAAACACAATTCTACCGCCTCAATAAATTCTTTTTCGAGTAATTTTGTATGTTCTTTTATCTCTGTCCATTTATTTTTATATCTATTGGTATATTTGTATACAGGGTTATTCACGCTATACGGCACGGACGTTTGCTGCTAGCCCGTTTGTTTTTTGCAAAGTATTATTTGATGAATCCACAGACGCCTATCGGGTGCATATTTTAAAAATATTTTTGTAATGTACAGAGTGTCCCAAAATCCCTAAAAGTATCAAAGTTGTGTTTTTCTAAATGAAATACCCTACATATTATTGCATTTTTGGATTCTCTGAGCAAAATAATTGTCTGTCTTTTTAATACGATTAATAATGTCTAAATCTAAAGGTTTTTTAAATAATTCGAATTTTATCAAAATCTAATATTATTTTCGTGTGTCAAAAAGTAAGTAGAATTATTTAAGTTATGTAAACGTAATTCGTAGTTTGGTGTAACAAGAAATCATATTTTATATCCCAATGATAATAAACTTACCATTTTATACA
>NW_026018102.1:0-1257 GCF_020466585.1 Dendroctonus ponderosae
GTCAAAGCCGCAGCCAGACACTTTAATTTTCCCAAAGCTACTCTAATTACAAGAAAGCCGTGGGGAGAACTGAAAAACTGGCTCATTGAGTTCTTCGTTTACTTTAGGAGAAGAAAATGAAGCGACGATAGTAGCACATGTAAAAAATCAGCGAAAATTCGGTTACGCCCCAACACGGAATGATATGCGGCATATGACGTTTGCTGTTGCTGAACAGCTAACTTGTGGATAAGTTCTATATTGTTGATGCGGATTCATTTTTTTACAACCTTCTTTTTGGGTATTTCGCCTCAAAAATTTTTGTCTTTAAAAAGGACAGAAATTCCTCACGTCTTTTATTACAGATTGATAAATTGTGCTCCTATTTCGCAATAAGAACGAATTATTTATCAAAAAGTAATCAAGAACTAGCACCTAGAGGGTATCTTGCGACACACTTAGGCTCAAGCTGTAAGAGATCATTCCAATTAGTAGAGAAATTAATTTGAAAAACGATCTTGACGTTTCGATAGCTATTTTCTGCTATCGTTATCAAAAGAACCTAAATGAACCTAAAAAAGAACCTCTTAAATTAAATGAACATGAAGCAACACAATTATTTTGATTTAGTAAAATTAGTGCGCTTTCTTTAATTGTACGTTTTTTTGTGGACTGTTCTTCTGTTAAAATTGTGGAATTATTCATTATTTTAAAAATGTACACAATTTCTACTAACCGATATTTGAATACTAATACTAATCGATATTTGAATTTTGCCTCAAATCACCCGATAATGGTTAAAAAAGGTATCGTGAAAAGTCTATATGATAGAGCAAAAATAATTTGTAATCAATCTAATTTTTCCAAAAAAAAAGCAATTTATAAAAGAAATTATAAATTTCAATAATTATCCAAATTCTTTTATTGAAAAATGTTTTAACGAAATTGAATTCCCACGAACAAAACAAAATCAAAATAAACATATTACGAACCTTTTCATTCCATTTATTCCAGGACTTTCAGATCAAATTAAACGAGTAGGTAAAAAATTTAATATTGGGACTATCTTCAAAACTGAAAATACAATTAGAAGTAAAATTTCAGTAACAAAACCTAATATAACCTGAAAATATAAAAAATGTAATTCATAAAATTCCTTGCGAATGCAATAAATTATATATAGGAGAACCCTCAAGACCATTACACAAAAGACTCAAAGAACACCAATCATACATAAAAAACAGAGAATATCATAAATCACACATTTGTCAACATGCA
>NW_026018103.1:0-1138 GCF_020466585.1 Dendroctonus ponderosae
GAAATGTTTCTTGAATATTCGGCTTGAAAATGGCGTTAAACCGCGTTGGCTGATTGAAAAGTCGAAGATTTTGCGGTTTAGAGTTGATGTTTTCCAATGCACAAAAGCGGAACCTTTATTATGCAAATGGGAGCACAATTAAACGCTCTTGTAACGTAAGGTTAGTGCCTTTAAGGCATTAAGTCTAAGCTTCGCCAGCCACTAAATATGTTAAGGTTTCACTTCGGAATTAGCGCTGTTTCACCTCTGAGACTTGCGCCCGTATATGCGACAAGGGAAATTAATTCTGATTGTGCCGAAAGTTTTCCCGGAAAATGAAACCTATTGTTGAAGCTGCTTAGCTTAGCAGGAAAACGGAAAAAGTTGCGATTGTTTGCAAGCAAGCGGGTGAAAAGCGAGCTTTTCTAATGGTTCTCACCTGCATTCAGAAGGAGGACACACAACATACAGCAGTCTATTATCACTAAGGCCATTTCCATGCAGAATAGTGAAGGCGCATTCGTTTCCCGGTTCGTGATTCAAACCATATCGACGAGCCACCGCTGCCAGCTCGCTGTCCTTGTCCAGATCACGTCCTCCAAGTTGCACCTCTTTGATGGACATCAAATCCAGAAAACTGGAATGGAGCAAATCGCATCAGAATCTTCGATTACATCTGCGATTGCATCGGGAAACTTACCCATCATCCAAAGTGGCCATGCTCTGTTCCCCTGCACTCTGCAACGCCAGCTTAGTGAGCAATCCGGGAGCCAAAGTGTCCTCCGGATTGAAGCTGAGGTTGAAATCCTGCGAAAACGGATCGCTCTCATTGGTGTTCCCAGCTTTGAGCGCCGACCAGCTGGGTCTCACCCAGGTGAGCACCGTTGATGATCGATCCAGGCGAAGATAGAGAAACGTTCCTTTCGTGGTGGAGGGTGTCTGATTCTCCTGCCCCTCCCACAACACCACCGTGCTGCCATGGTGCAAAATCTGCGCCAATTTAACACCGAATTCGTGACAAAGGAATTGCATTTTTTTGAATATTTCCCTCGTATTGTACACTTAACGATAATTGCATTGTTTACAAAAAATATTTGACAGGTGTCATGTTGAATTAGACATCAAATGTCTTCCTGACATACCTAAGATATTCAAATTA
>NW_026018104.1:0-13792 GCF_020466585.1 Dendroctonus ponderosae
TTAGTAGTAGTTCTAGTCAAAACAGTTTATTTTATAAGGGACTGAAATGTTATAATGAGTTGCCACGAGATGTAAGGTGCAGTAATAGTCTTGGTATCTTTAAAAAATCTTGTGTTATATACATAGCATTTGATTTAGAATATTTTTAAATTTTTGTTAAATGTTTAAAAATTGTATTTATTTGCTAGCAAGAGCTATTAATAAAGATATTATTATTATTATTATTAATATACCCGCGACCTAGAGAGAGAGTTTGCCTCATTCTAACGATGTTGTCTTTCCGAAGAGGTTTGCAAATATGAAATTTTGTTTTGTGGTTCATAGAGTTCTTATTGGTTTTAGTCTGCTCCTTTTGCATATAAAATTGCTTTTTTGTATATTTGCTAAATATTAGGAGTTACTGGTTTTCCCTCAAAAAAAATTTTAATATTTTCGGAACCGTGATTGTTTATAGCCAGAAAATTCTGTTAAACAGAGCGCAAATTTTTACGTTGGTTTTGATACTGTATGTTTTGAACGGGTTGGGAAACTTAGGCAGTAAAAAACAAGTTTGCTTAATACACTTTTTTGAACCGTTAAATGGATTAATACCATCAAGTTGTGTTAGATTTGCCCGTTTTCATCGATATGCCAGTAGCCAAGTACGCCTTTAACGCCTAAGTAAGTTGCTTAAATTGTTACGAATGACGCTCTAATATGACGACCTTATAACCGTTTCAGGATTTTTCACGAATAATTGACTAAAACAATATTGCACAATAGAAAGATATTAATTTTAACAGAAGGATGGATATTTTGCAGAAGCTGAAACATTATAATTACCTTACTGTTCCTGTATCTAGAAGTTGTATGAGGACCAATGAGTTGCCATGTGACGAATGAAGTCCTAAACGTTGCGGGCCACGTGTTCCACCTTAATTATGTTCTTTTTGGGAATTATATACAGGATAAACAAAGAGCACATCGGACAAATATCTACTCCCAGCTGAAAATATAAATTTCGGGGTGATTTACAAAGTACGAAATCAAATTACTGCTAACGATTTAATATGGCCTGGATTTTGCCCACGATTTGGCAAAAGCTAAAATGGTAATTTTTAATAAATGTATTTATAACTTCCGTTCAGTTTTACAAGTTGTTGGTAGGCGTATTGCTAACGAAACTCACCTCGACATTCTTATGGGCATTGTGTATTATTTATTGTAAATACTTCAGCTGTTTCGATTTACTGTGACAAAGTTAATATCCTGTAAGCGATTACAGGCTGATGTTAGGATCCTTTTTAATCAACAGACCAGGAATTCGCCTTAAAGATTTACATTTAATTTTGAATAACGAATAATTCTAATTTAAAGCGGGTCATCAGTAACTGACAATTTATATTAAATAATGGAAAATGACACATAAACATTTTTTTAAACCTTATATTTATAGACCATTCATATATCCAAAATAAATTACAATAGCTACAATTACAAATTTGGCATAATTAGGAATATATAGGGTGAACGAACTAAATTATCTCATATTACCTCACTTCGCAATTACTGTTTTTTCAGTATATGCCATTGTTCCTTGTGAGAGCTGACTAGATCAAGTCCACTTTTGCTAACTTAACAATTAAAAAAAATATTTGCAAACTTTTATTAAACACAAATATTCGAATGTCAGAAATATCACGCTTCGGTGGAATCCATCTTATTTAGAGAGGTTTTCTTCACTATTTGTCTCGGAAAAATAAATTGCTAAACTAAAAACAAAATTAACATACAAAACATGTCAACTATGGTAAATATAATAAGCTGCATCATTTTTTGTCTTCATGATTGGCGTTGGGAAATATTTTACTGATAAGTTGAAAATTTTAAATAAACTTTCAGCTTTTAACAGAACCAAAAGCAAGTGCGTAGTTCCATATCAAAACACAAACTTTCGAATGTAACTGTTTTTAGAAAGAAATTTAGGATTAAACGGCATTATTATTTTCTTTGTGGATATTCTACACAAATATACGACGTCTGATATACCTACAGATTAAAGCAACTAATTAATATGTTAGTTATCAGGTAACGGATAATAACCTTACATTCATGATATTATCAAGTAAATGTAATTAATTAGGACTAATGGTATTGACATGTATGGTATTAGTTTACTTTTAAAAGTTAAATACATTTTTACGATTTAATTAAAAACAAAAATGTTTCAATACTTTGGCTGGTTTTTGGTACATTGTCTGAATAGGGAAACATAATTGCTATTTTGAAACCGGGCTCCAACATCTCATCAGTCGACTTAAAAAACTCCTTCGGAAATGAGCTTAAGAGAACTATTGGCGATGCACCTAACATAAATCAATCAGGCGCTGAATAAAGTTTGGTAAGTATAACTGCTTAATCTACACGATCCATATAAAAAATGGTATACCGTGATAGCTGTAGGTGATATGTACAGATTTACAAGTGATATTAGATAACGATGATATTAGGTCAGGAATGAATATTATATTTAAATAGCTATTGACAAGATATGGAACATCTAAGTCTCGTTTCATCAACCATTTTACATAATAATAAAATAGATTATCAGCATGTGGGTGAAGGGTCTAAATCCTCAATTCCCAGTTGAAGTTAAATGAAATGATGTTTGGCGTTTAGCTTATTGAATGCGTTTCTTTGCGCTAAACAAATGTTGCTTGTCTGGAACAGTAACGACGCAAGTACAAGTTGATGCTACTGTTACTACGAGAGACTTAATTTGTGTTTTCAGATGCTAGTAGGTATTTTGAAAAACTTGTAAATTATGTCGAAATTATGTAAAAAAAAACTTTGTCGGAACTGTTCCCTATGGTATGGAGGCCATTAAAGGGCAGTAAAATAAAAAGCTGCTTGCATGAAGCGCAAAATCTATAATTTTGGGAAACCTAGCACGCCTTCAATTTCATCATTTGTTTTTATTGTCATTAAACAATAGTAACGCCTAAAGTTCGAAACGTGAATATCAATATTTGATCAAAATAATATCAAATTCGACAAATCAGATTTGCCTGATGTTGCTATGTTTTATTCGACTGGGCTTTCAAAGTACACGCAGTAGATGTTACATGAATCCTTACAGTCATCACACGATTTAAGCATTGAAACCGCAAAACTATTCATCTAGGATAAAATGTTGAGAACGGTTGTTGCAACAGCCGCTTTGCTGCGGGATTTTGGCGCAGTTAAACGGTTTTTACCCACACGACAGTCTCCAAAAGGGGCCGGTTTGAGCCGGAATTGCAGTGATTTCCACGGGTTCATTTTGAAAATTTCTAATAATTATTATTTTCTGTATTCATCAGAATCCCAAATTATATCCTTAATAATCTTGAATATGCCATGATGCCTGATATAAAAGAGCTGTAAGCATGTGTACTATTTTAAAGTTATTCGTACACTAGTTACTTTGGTTAGCCCAAATAATTTTTCTCCACCAAATTGAACGTGAAGTATTAAATTTTTCATTTAAGCGAAAGGTCTAAGATAGGCATTCTCATGAGTCAGTGCCACATAAGCGAACCAAAATTATAAAAGTTATCAAATTTGCGACTAGATTTATAATTGGTGACTACACGAGATGAATACAAAGGAAGAGACGTACTCGTATTTAAATAATAAATCACCCAAAACGCTAAACATTTTCGCCTGTTATTCATCTATTAATGAAGGAGAAAAAATAATATATTAAACGAATACGAAACGAACTCGTAAATTTTTGAAATTGCCCACAGACCTGAGAGAGTATAAAACTTTTCTCGAGGAGTCGTCCTTACTTCCCAAGTAGTTAATTATTAAACACCAAATTATTATTTTACAAATCAGAATAAGAGTGGCAAACTGCTGGAGGAAAAGTTGCTAAGCATTCTGTTTTCCTTTGATGTTCGTCACCTTAAAGGCTTCTGGAGGTAATTTTATATAGGTTCTTCTAGAAAATAGATCAAATATTATGAACAACCAGCACGAAAACTCAAATCACTGGTAAATTGTCGAAGCAGAAAGTACAGTTATAGCAAGTAAAAATCAGCGGTTCAAAAAAAATAGTTGGCTGTTCAAATTCACTTTATTATTGGAAAGCCTTCGCGTTCAACGGATAATTTACAGGGGAATACATATTTGCCCTAGTGACTGTATGCAAGCAATAGATTAAGGGCACGGGTTATCGGCTTGTTCGATAACCGTTAAAGCTTGCTGCAATACAGCGAAGAAACAAGTTATTTATTTTATTTCACGTGGCCGGAAACGAGACTTACTACAATTTCTAAGCTGTATAATTTACAGATATGAAATATCACAAAATAGAAGTATAATTCTATAATTATGAAAACAATGATAATTAATCGCTGTCTGATAGTGATTTCTCTTCGTGGTCAATTTGTAGGTAATATAGATAATATCTACAACTAGATTTATTAGTGGGTAACTGGGAGATAGTCATCAATAGTGTTTCGTGCCTTTAATTTAGATTTTTGTACACCTGTAGTATCGGAAGAAAATAATTTATTCCCAAGTGGCTTTTTTGACAAGCATAATAAATGGATTTTGGAAATCCAACAATTTCCTAACAATCATTCTCAAAAATATAGGGATGACCAAATTTTATTTTAAACCTGATCGTCAAAATTTCGTCAACTTTAAGATATTTATGGATTTTAGAATTTTGGCAATGAGAAATTCTGTTGATCTATTCTGACCTGTATTTGGTTGTTTGTAATTGTCGCCGTCAGATTGAAAATATTTAATCTCCGAAAACTAAAAATATTCCCAATCATATATGGAGAACGATTTTTTTTAAAATCGACATGTCAATCTGCTTGAGTTTAGAAAAACTTGAAGAAAGCGTACTTTATAGGGACTACTTCCGTTGCTGAACGAAATACCATTACCTCAACAGGTTTATAATAACACGTTTAGCCTGCAGGTACCACCGTTCAACTAATTAATTAAACTCTTTTACTTAATGGTAAAATGTAAATTTATGCTTTCAGAAGTGGGTGCTAAAAACTTCAGTTCAAATTATGAATATTCTGCGCGGCAACCAAAGTTGCAACTGCTTCAATTTGAGACCAAATGCCCATGTTTCTCTTACCAAAAGAGGTCACATCGTTTTAGTTGCAGTTTTGTTTCTTAATTTTGTATACTTGCTCAGAGATACGTGAAGGTACATGTAGATGAGAGCATCGGTATAGGTCATAACGGAAATAAGGCTGCCATCGAATATAAAACAGTGTCTCAAAAGATCCACTGAAAAAATAAGCAATACATGTTTATTTCATGACCTGATTCTGCCTTTCTAATTTAATCTGCATGTTTTCTTGCTTTTGATATATTAATATTTTATTTCGCATGCAGAAATATTGCCTCTTTGATATTTACTGCTTCTTCTGGCTCACGCCTAGCAACTTGAAAGCAACGTGGGGGTAAGTAATGTCGGGAAAAAGAAACATGAAACCCACAACGTGATCTCCTTAATACAATTCACCCACTGCTTGACAAAAGGTTCTAAATGCATTGTAGGGAAAATCCCACACCCAGAATTTCGATTACGGGTATTTTAATGCAGTTAGAGGTATTTTCCTGTTTTCTAGAATATGTTAGAATATATTACATCTTTTAAGAACGGTAACTGCTGTGAAATGACGAAACAGTTGGAGTTAATGTTTTTGTTCATTTCGCCCTTGTTAAAGATATATGGTTTATTACCTGAAATTCGTTAAGAGTTTGCTTCATGACGTGATCAATTTTATTAAGTTATAATCCAGAGGTAACGGAATTTCCGCATAAAATCTGTCCCATGGGAAATCAGTATTCTGACAGCGAGTTTCTGCATCTGATCCTTATTTATTATTTACATCACGACGTAGTCGTTAAAGCTGAAGTCATTATCGCTATTAACAAGCTGCACTGCAGCAGGAACGATGAACTAGAGCTTCTCGAAGAGTTAGCGTGTTGCATCGCTGCCGGCTTTTCTTCTGGAAACAACAGAAACTTTCGTTAATGCAGAGCCGCAAGTGTACTACCCCTAATTTAATTCTTTTCAACGTAATATCAAATCAATTTTGCATTTGCTGCAATATTATTATTAAATTATATGATTATTATACAATAAGGGTTCAAATTTACTGGTAATAAATTGGCCAACCACATATCCATTACGAAATATTTGCGATGAATTAGTGCTGGATGAATCGGACATCAGTTTCTTTAGGATTTCCCTTTTAAATTTTAAATCTCAGAATGTAAGGTCCAAACATCTCAACAGTTTTGAATAGAACGGTGTCGCGCATGTTGCCGAAGTTTCCAGCAAAAATCTGAAGATTTGTATATCTCTTATGATGTCTCTTTACACAGCCTCAAAACGGAAAAGGAGATTTCCTTTGTAGAAATATATCCATAGCATGGATTGAGTGTCGTGACGACAATTATTTTTATGGTATTTCTATTATTTAGCTGTCGGCTTGATAGTATTCCATAGGTGTTTAATTTAATACAAACCAACTATATGGCGCAGTTAATTTTTTCTGGAAACCACTGACAAAATATAGACGAAAGGCAGCACTTCCAGGCTGCTGTGTATGATATTCAACAGCAAACTCTGATCAATTTGTACACGACAATTTCGATTCACAGGAAAGTATTTATCTTATTGAATTGAATGTACATTAGTCAATTTTACCTATACTCATAAGAAAGTGCCACCGTAAGTATTGTGAAAATATTGTTGAGTCCGCGTGAATGGGCTGACATAAATACATACTGCTGAAAAGAAGTATAAAAGGTTCCCTTTTGTATTCAATAATATGTCTGAATTTGCCGTTGAATTTTATTGTAGAGAATCAGCAGGAATATTTATGGAGAATGGAGTTGAGCACGGGGGTATCTCAATTCCCTTGGGAACCCGTAAATAGTAGTAACTGTAATTCGACTTTAAAATATTTTTCGCATTGAATGCAACCACTTGAAGGGCTTTAGCAGTTCACAATACGTTATAGGACTCGTAAATCGATAAGTTGATTGAATTTTATGTGCCAAAGTTTGAAGTATAGAGCATAGCGAGTTTCCACAAGCTTATTGGCTAGAAAGTTCAAAAATAGTAGTTTAAAGGTTGATAATGTTTAGAAATAATACATATCAATAAAGCGATTTGAGAATTTATAATCAAGCTAGACTAAATTAAAAAGGAAGATATAATGATGCAACGCATAAAAAATCAAGTATAAAATAATATGTAAATAAGAAACCGGCTTGTGGGCAGGTACCTCAACACTTCGACAACAATTTTAAAGGAAGAGTACCAGCGGTTTGTTTTCTCAGTTGTTCAAATTATTATAAATTTCCTTACATTGCCATAACCCGGTGGATTAGATTTCGTCACTGTGCTTTAATGGGAGAAATATAGACCATCAAAATATGTACATATACATGTGAGAAATGGTACAAAAACATCGGGCGCAAAATGGTATGGATAGCAAAAATAAACCAATACTATTCCAATAAGCATCACAAGACGTTATTTAAGTGTTACCACTACAGAAACTTGATCGCATGAGTAAAATACGTCACCCTTTTTCAATGAACTTAACAATTCAACGTTTACTAACAATCCTGGATTGCTGGGTCAATAAGTAATGGTAAAGGTGACGGTAATTATCATTAAATAATGATTGCAAGGTCAGCAGAATTGAGCACGATTTTCATATATAATCGCAGTTATATCGTGTTAGTGTCCAAACGTGTCCGATTATTTCATATCTGCAGAACAAACCTAATTTTTTTTTTATTCTCTAAAGCTTACAGGAAAACCCTGCAGTATTTAGGGTGACAACCAGATTGTCCGTAAGTATACATTGTAGGCAAGATGCCGGATTTTGCCTGACCAATGAACCAAGATAGAACTCACTTCCATAGGCCTTTTGCCAATCAATTAGGCTAACAAAGCTTAAGACCCGCGTATATAGAGATTGCATAGAGGAAGCAGATTTATTGGCGAGCTGTTGCTATTTTCGGCAAATTGGGTGTGCTGTGATTTACTTAGGTCCCACAAGATAAGGTCTCAAGCAGAGAGGACTTTAATATTCTCCTGTCCTAATTAAATATTAGTTAATCAAAACAACGAATTTCGTGGATTGAATTCAACCCATGCGAATCATTAATTAGTCAAACAGCGGGTTTTCTATTAGAAATTTGATAGAATAACTTTCCAACATATACTAGGAATTTTTCCGAATTTATAAGTTTGCATTTTAAGGAACCTTATTTTAATATGACTACGAGTTTAAAAACCATATTAATTTGATCTGTATGGTTAAGCCACTTTTGCTGATTTCTGCAAATAATTAAATATTCCAGTCAGTTCACAGTCGTTAAATATCTTGCAAATAAATTTTGGCTTATTATTGTTACGACAATTTGGGTGTAATGTAAGTTCCAAAGCACTTTTATGTTCCCCCTTTTAAAATAAATATTTACAGGCCATATCAGCAAAATTAAGAATATCTGAACAAAAATTAATAGTTTAAAAAATTAACTCCAAATTTGAAACAAAAAGAATATGCTGGGAACGAGAGAAACGTTTCAAGAATGAGAAGAAATTTAGTAAACAGCTGGAAAGGAAATTGCTGGTAATCTCCTCAATGGAAAAGAAAAAATTAAAACACTATAAAATTGTAGAACAAAATCGGAAAAAATTTTGCTTATTAAAGACAGGTAGTAAAAGAACTCCTAATCAAATTTCTGGAATAAAACAAGCTCAATTTTATAAAATTGGCTCATCTTTTTCTAACACTTCTTCAAGCAGCAATTTTATTTATTTTACTGTTTGAGCAACATATTTGCAGCGTTCGTGGCTGTTATATGTAATTATATGTAAGTTATTATGCGTCGCTGACATACTTCCTACTGACATCCTTTCAATTTAAATTTTCCCTTTACTGATACACTTAATAATTATCCGACCCTTCGTAAGACCACGTTTTACCATAATTTGTAATTTCAATCTTCTCTAACGTTTCTGGCAAAATATTTTCGAAACGGATTTTATTTACATGTTATAAATATTAAAATAAATGCTGCTGAGATTGCCATTTTCGGTAGGGGATTTGTTTTTGTGAATCTTTATTTGCCGGAATAATATTCTTTGTTTATTATCACAAGGAACGAGATGGAAACGCAGGATGCAAAAAATCCAAACGCTGATTTTCAAACGCAGACCTAAAGGAAAATAATGAATAATGTATAAATGAAGCGGGTGATTGTAAATACTCCTATCTTTTCCGCCATTTGTTTTTATGACAAATTTAATTAGACATTTAAAATATGAACATAAGTAGATCATTTACCTGAACATTTTATAGGATTTAATAATAAATTAATTATTTGTACAGTTGATATCAATAACGACCATTATTCTTTAGATAACTGTTTTCATAATGCTGCCTTTTTAGTAGTAGTTGCCTATGTGAAGGTGAACCTATTTGAAATAATTTGCGAAATAATCACAAACTTTAGGTTGTACGTTTCTTATGTGCCCTTGTAATTTGTTTAAATTGTTAATTTCAATTAGCTACTCTACTCCCTTGCTATCAATTGTTCGTCATTCACTGCTGACTCGAATATCATGAATTTTAACATAATCAATATTTTGATTATTTTTAGAATGACAATAATTTATTTAGTAAAAAGTAGTTTGTGTCCTCATTTGTTTGTGTTCTACTAGACACTTGTTCAAAATTACTTGAAAATCTGTATAAAAGTAATTCATATGCCGGATACTTCTGTATTAAGAGCATAAACTACAAGCTTGAGTACTTAGACTCATGTAATCACGTACATTTCTCTCCTGCAGACAATTCAAAGCTTTAATACCAGTTTTCAAAATGTATGTAGGGCGAAAGAGCACCTAAGCAGTTTTATTCAGGCAGTTAAATTAATTTTAATATGAGTTTAACGAATGAACAGCATCATCTGTAATGATAATGCTTTTACAAAACACATTTATAAAAGGCAACGTGGGTGTATTTGCTTAACCTAATAATTGATCACGATAATACAAAATATGGTTATACAAAATTGATTAATTATTAGCTTACGACATTAAAAAAAAATATATATTTTTTTTTATTATGTCAGACAAGGCAAATAAAAGCAAGTAAACTAAATGTGGTAATACAGGAAATTCCACATCAATTTTCTAGAGTCTAGAGTATGGCGAAGCGTATAAGTCCAATATAAACTTTACAGCTCTCCCATGGATTGCTATGTTACGCTAATATAATCTCTAATGGATGCCATATATTGTACAGCAACGGCTTCATTTATTTAAGTGTTAAGCTATTACGTTAAAAATCTACTTGCTAATCCAAAGAGCATACTTTAACTTTGAATGACTGCTTGGCATTACACTTTACAGCTTTAACGCGCCTTCAGATATTGCTGCACATTACTTGTATTAGAAAAGCTTGTGCTCTGGTTCTTCGTCTAACCGAAACAATACAATATAAAGTTGGAAAAATATTTTTAATTAGTCCGAAGGTGTTCAAGCGAATTGATTCTAATAGTTAGTCACAAAGCCAGCAGTCGTGTATAGAGAGGGCTGTTTCCATTAACTCGTTGAATGTGAAAATTGATGCTGCAGATGTAAAGAATACAACAGATTGAGAAGAGGAGTGAATGTTAAAAATAAGACAATGAATCAAGGAAGAAGCTAGACAGAAGCGTAGAAAAGTTAATATCGTTGGTGTTTATAGCCGGAAATTTACAGAATATAGAGGAAACACTTTGAGCAAATATATCAGGATGGATCCAAATATTTCCAAAGGAGTTGATCAAGAAAATAAGAAAAGCTTTGAAAATCAAAAATAAAAGMGTAAGTTCTTAAAATCGATTTTTTATAAATTCAATAACATAATAGTWGCAGATTTAATTGATAAAAATGAAATAAAAATACACTSTTTAAATTTAGCTTAAAGAATTCATAACAATTCATAAAGTTAACACACTAGTTACTTGCGAAATTCAGCTAAAGAAAAACGACTCAAAAGTTTTTWCAAGGTTCAGTTTATTAGTTTAAAAAAGATGGTATGGGTAGCAAAGTAAGGACCAATACCAGAGGTAAAATTACAGAGACTCATAGAGGAAATGCACATGGAAATAGCCAAATATAATGAAATATGAATATGGTTAATAAGAAATGTCACGCTATCAACGCAAAGAAAACAAATTCGATATACATTAATCGAAAAACGTATGCTTTAGCGGGTAACGAAGCGATTCCGGACATATAAAGGACAGTTTCTATCAAAAATTCGAGGCAAAAAAGACTGCTACATAAACTATGCCACTACTACATGTACTCGCTTGCATTTGCATTTTCAAGAATATTTCTGATTAAGCATGCAAACAAAATTAGTTTGCCGTCATTATACTTATTATACCTCAAACGAACTTCATCGACTTCAAGCATTGTTTTTTAGAATAAATTATATAGCATATGTGCTTTCCATGAGTTGGAATTTCCCAATCACATAAAAAACGGTCGTACGTTCGAACAAAGTTGGGAGTTTGGAATATTTTGTTTGCTTGGTGTTAAAATTTATTGACGGCATGTAACCATAAGTTCTGGCAGAGGCCCTGAGCAATCTAAACAAATTACAATAGTATCGATCTTCCCATGTTGGCCATGCAGGTTTAAACTAAGGGGCCAGTCCATCAGATTAAATGCGGTGTCGTAAATTATTTGTGTAATACTCTTTTCATTACTAACACGATCTTTATTAAATTTACTCTTTATTTAATGTAACTCTGATTTTAATGTATTAGACAGTATATTCATATTCATATATATTGCATATATATTCATATATACTGTCTATATATTCATTCAGAATATTGATATATACTGTCTAATATATGTCTATTGTATAAATAACCACAATGTGGACACCACCCAAAGATAAAAATGAATCTAAGTTCCTCAATACCACAAATTTGGCTTGTAGTCAAATGATACATACACTGTAAATCCAGTCCATACACTAGTCCAATTGTAAATCCAAGAAAAATAATTTCAAAATTTCGTGATGGTGTATGTATCAAACTATACACTAGTAAACTTAATTAGTAGCCTTTTACTCGAAGGCGGTTAAATATACGGATGCATTATACTTCAAATTTATTATACTTATATCAAATGTGAGTGAATGAAAATAACGACCAAGCAATTGCGTCATTATATCCAGATTTGTAGTGTCGAAACAATTAGAACGCCCGAATATTAATAAAAAAGATTGCAGGTCAATAACTATATAATTATACGACCAACCCTCAGCAAAATCATTAGGGAAGCGGAGGTAATTAATTAACCAGAGCTTATTGATTACGATATTTATATCCAAGTATAAATACATGCCAGAAAAAGTGCTTGCTGTCTACAAAGCTGTAGTTTTAAAATAAAAAGCAATCTATGCTTGTGCATATAGCAATTCCCCGTAATAGACATTGCACATGCCAAAAGAAAGCTGTTTATAAAATATTAACAATTGCTTGCATTTCCATTTCCCCATTTCCCAAAGAGAACATGCCTCTAAAATTGAAATGGTGCTGTTTTATGTGGAGATGGTACATGTACGTATATTATTGAAGCGTTTGCATTCAGCAGATAGAAAACCCGACGCCTTCTTGCTAACTGCTGCGCTTGTTTTACATCATTTTTCTTTCAAACGTGCATTCTGATTATATTAGCGAGTCGTAACGTCATAAATTAGGCTTTTACGACATGCAGAATGCAAATAGATTAATTACGGAAGCTTTAGCTAAAGCTCATACTTATTGCATTAAGCAAAAAAGGTGCTAATACACGTTGCTTACAGGTTTTTGATTTCACTGAGGCGTTACTAAATATTCATCATTTACATTACAAATGTCACTATTTATAATTAAGTAACTGAGAGTAAGTACAACGATACTGCTTCTTTTGAGAACTTTACTAATAAACCATTGGCAATATTGCAAAGAACTATTCTAATGGCGATTTATATTTTTTGGGCATTTTATTTTATTTATGTAGTTTGGGAAAATATATTCATTGTCGATGCAATTCCAGTTCAATATAGATGTTCTACTATACTTAGTTACTAGACTGCCTTTAATTTCCTCATTTTTTAAATTAACTTATAATAAGTATTAATATCCCTTTCATTTTTGTGTTACCAATTATTATTGTTTTTATAATATAGCAAGAGCATATTTTCAGAAGTACCTAATGTTAACGTTAATTGATATTAAGAAGATGAATAATTTTTAAACTGCGTACAGCAACAAGAGTTTATCAAATCAATTAAGTGTTTAATTGTACAACATAGTTATTTATTACAAACTTCTATTTGGATATTTCGCCCCAAAAATTTTTGTCTTTCAAAAAGACAGAATTTCCTCACGTCTTTTATTACAGATTGATAAATAGTGCTCCTATTTCGCAATAAGAACGAATTATTTATCAAAAAGTAATCAAGAACTATCACCTAGAGAGTATCCTGCGACATACTTAGGCTCATTTGCACAGACGAAATACCAGAGCGAATTTTCATATATTGTATTATCCTACTATTGTTAGACAATTTATTAACATACTCTTTTTTAAGTTCATTTAGGTTCTTTTGATAACGATAGCAGAAAATAGCTATCGCAACGTCAAGGTAATTTTTCAAATTAATTTCTCTACTAATTGGAATTTTCTCTTACAGCTTGAGCCTAAGTGTGT
>NW_026018104.1:13892-17320 GCF_020466585.1 Dendroctonus ponderosae
TTGTCTATCTTATTGTCACTGTATAATTCCATGGTTACGGGAGTTTTAAATAATTACGAAGCAACCGGTATTTGCCCAATGTTAATTAGGCAGATTACCTTGAAAAGCATTGCTGCCGTACTTCTGATATAGTTTATTGGAAATTTCTCAGTTTTTTATAACAATTAATTTCTTTTACTATTTTTTCTGTACTCCCGAGACACCCCCAGACAACACCTTCAGAGGAATGACGCCAATTTTGAATCACCCTGTATGCATCCCAAATATCAATTTTGACTTAAATTGTTATTAACCACGAATCCCGAATTTGTTTCGTTACAGTTTTTAAAATTTATAATACCCGTTAATTGCTTCACATTTATTGAGTAATTAAAATGTCTATATTAATAACATGTGCAACAGTTTGCCATTGTAACAACAATCATTTCAGGAAAAATCAAGTTGTGGTAGAAATTATTATTGCCTATATGTATTTTTCGCCGCATAAATGCTGTAAATTTTGAAACATTGATTCAGTGTTAATGACAAAGACCAATTTTAGTGTAATTTAATAAGCACGTTGAGCAGGATTTCAATAAATTCACCCACTCAAAAATTTGAATGTCTTATGGCTTTGAGCAATCAACATATTGTCGACATTTGTTTATTTAATTGTTAAATTATTTTAAAGACCCTTTTTGAAAACTTTCAACTTACTATTCCTAGTTACAAATTAAACACTAAATCTACTGTAATACCACTACCGGTTAATTTTACAATAGCTTTATTAAGGTACTTGGCACCAAATTTAACATTGTTCGAACACGCGAATATTTCCTCACTTAATTTATGATGAACTGGTAATAAAAACGTTTTCTTTCAATCTGTAATTTCTTTTTGATTTACCTATATTATAGATAAACGATAGAAAATTCGTTGTCAAAACGCCAAAGTAACATTTCAGTGTTCATCAAATTTGTTATTTTAAATTTCTCTTATGAAATAGCCCTATATTTCTTCTCGCTTGAGGCTAAGTATGCCGAAATTTATTTCAATTCAATTAATTTCAACATTTTTTTTCACGCTGGTTTGAAAAAATTTTGATTGGTAAATGTATTTACGAAAATATTGTTATTTTATTTATATGATTTACTGCAAACCATTTGCTTCATACCTCTCATTATTATGCCTGCACACATAATGGATATTATTGGTAACGTTATAAATTTAAACCTCAGAATACAAATAAATATTATTAAATTCAAAATGAAACATTTTAGTCCAATTTTAATCAATGATCATTATTCATATCTCGTTCCATGCAAAAAATATATTACTGAAATAACGTGCAACAAATGCTTCAAATTTTCATCACAACGGAACAACTATATTTGGCAAAGTTTCCGTATAAATTACTGGGCAAATTCATTTTGTTATTGCCGTTATGGCCATGCATTTTTATTGCCATTTACACTGCTTATTAAACATTTTATTTGCATATGGTTTAATATGTGGTGGCATAATAAAGCAGAGAGCACAAAGTAGATAACCATGTTCTCGTTTGAACTTTCGGATTCAGTACATGTTAATGATAATAACCAAATTTTAATTTCAATTTGGAAAATGGAAATGTAAGCTAGTTTAGGATAACTTTATGTGAGTTACTTACTACATACAAAGTAAACTATTTTTGGAAAAATATTGAATAATAA
This sequence comes from Dendroctonus ponderosae, assembly GCF_020466585.1. Classification (NCBI taxonomy): domain Eukaryota; kingdom Metazoa; phylum Arthropoda; class Insecta; order Coleoptera; family Curculionidae; genus Dendroctonus; species Dendroctonus ponderosae. The sequence goes on from NW_026018104.1 coordinate 15,584, forward strand.
GATAATAGCAAAGCGCTGAATCTCATATATTTAGGTGGGGTGTTACATGATTCATGTTGGGTGGTGTGGTCAATCTTGTTCTTTGAGTTCTCACCAGTTAACGGATATTAACGCTCACCATGGTAATTTGAAAATTTGAACGAGCTGCCTTGAAAACGCCGGTTGTAGTAGTACCAAACTCTCCAAGCAAGTTCTCAAATTCTTTAGTCTTGGGGTTTATAAACTAGCCAAATTAAACCAAATAGAAGACATATTTTAGGCATAGCCGTCAAACATTATTATGGGGGTGCTCTGTTTGCAGGAGATTGAGTATCTTGAACTTGATTTCAATAAATATGTGTTGATTAATTCATATTGTAGCATAGTCTTTGGTGATTTTCAAACTTATGTAAACGAACTAATTTTAATCTAAATATGGAGGAATCATATTTCGACATCATAGATATCCGTATAGACTGAAATGTGAACAATTAATTTGTTTTCAGAGGCGCAAGCGGAAATACAGGGAGCTCCAGAACTCTACATCCGAGCAGGTTCTCTGCTAAGACTTGTCTGCACTTTAAAACATTCTACAGAACCTCCTGCTTTTGTCTTCTGGTTCCATGAACAGAGAATGATCAACTATGATCAGGGAATTTCTGTGGTGGAAAGCAGAAGCTCTAGCATACTACATCTGCAAGATGCGGATAAAAGTCATAACGGAAACTACACTTGTAGTCCTAGTAATGCAGTTCCAGCTTCCATCAATGTCCATGTCTTAAATGCAACTGCGGGTAAGTACTTTTATTTATAAAAAATGCGTCAGTAGAGGAATTTTAAAAAGTACTCTGCAAAGCTGCTGGTTTGGAAGTGTGGTACGTTCGATTTCAGATCTGAAATCGATCTCGTCTTGCACTGAACCTTGATCAAGAAATTATGATTTATTCAGTAACATTGTTATTAGAACAGTGAAATCAGTAAATTTTTATTTTTCATGATGCCCAATATATTACTCATTCAGCTTGTTTAAAAGTGATTTTCTGAGATGAACATAATAAATTTATTTGGTGAAATTATAATTTTGAACTCAGCTTGAACTGAATACAGACATTTTTCATTCTTTTTCAGGAAACATTGGTTTCGCTTTTTTAACCTTTAGGCGCTCATTTAATATGAAATATTATTAAGAAGTGCCTTTTGCTTAAATAGCAAAATCTCTATTGAAATCGTCAGAAATGTTTGAAGTATTCAGCAGCAAAACTTACATAACATACCACAAACCCTGGATAATTATTTGGAATTCGGATAATTCGTTCGTGATTAATACATAGGCATGTCGTAGTGTGAACTCTTCCAGCTAATTATGTTAAAAATTATTTTCCTTTATTAACTTAGTAAATTTTATTGATTACATTCCCTTGTTCGATACAAGTACAAAACTGTGAAGGGTATTATATTAACCACTAGTTAACGTATTTTTAAAGTGCTTACTGAAGTGCCAAAATACATGTTGATTGAACTGAGTTTCGGAACTATTCTAGTCAATTGTACTTTCGATGACAATAAATCATAAATAACTATAGATAAGGTCTATATTGTTGAGGCGGTTTCATTTTTTACAAATTTCTTTTTGGGTATTTCGCCTCAAAAATTTTTGTCTTTTAAAAAGACAGAATTTCCTCACGTCTTTTATTACAGATTGATAAATAGTACTCCTATTTCGCAATAAGAACGAATTATTTATCAAAAAGTAATCAA
>NW_026018104.1:17420-34063 GCF_020466585.1 Dendroctonus ponderosae
TTGTCTATCTTATTGTCACTGTATAATTCCATGGTTACGGGAGTTTTAAATAATTACGAAGCAACCGGTATTTGCCCAATGTTAATTAGGCAGATTACCTTGAAAAGCATTGCTGCCGTACTTCTGATATAGTTTATTGGAAATTTCTCAGTTTTTTATAACAATTAATTTCTTTTACTATTTTTTCTGTACTCCCGAGACACCCCCAGACAACACCTTCAGAGGAATGACGCCAATTTTGAATCACCCTGTATGCATCCCAAATATCAATTTTGACTTAAATTGTTATTAACCACGAATCCCGAATTTGTTTCGTTACAGTTTTTAAAATTTATAATACCCGTTAATTGCTTCACATTTATTGAGTAATTAAAATGTCTATATTAATAACATGTGCAACAGTTTGCCATTGTAACAACAATCATTTCAGGAAAAATCAAGTTGTGGTAGAAATTATTATTGCCTATATGTATTTTTCGCCGCATAAATGCTGTAAATTTTGAAACATTGATTCAGTGTTAATGACAAAGACCAATTTTAGTGTAATTTAATAAGCACGTTGAGCAGGATTTCAATAAATTCACCCACTCAAAAATTTGAATGTCTTATGGCTTTGAGCAATCAACATATTGTCGACATTTGTTTATTTAATTGTTAAATTATTTTAAAGACCCTTTTTGAAAACTTTCAACTTACTATTCCTAGTTACAAATTAAACACTAAATCTACTGTAATACCACTACCGGTTAATTTTACAATAGCTTTATTAAGGTACTTGGCACCAAATTTAACATTGTTCGAACACGCGAATATTTCCTCACTTAATTTATGATGAACTGGTAATAAAAACGTTTTCTTTCAATCTGTAATTTCTTTTTGATTTACCTATATTATAGATAAACGATAGAAAATTCGTTGTCAAAACGCCAAAGTAACATTTCAGTGTTCATCAAATTTGTTATTTTAAATTTCTCTTATGAAATAGCCCTATATTTCTTCTCGCTTGAGGCTAAGTATGCCGAAATTTATTTCAATTCAATTAATTTCAACATTTTTTTTCACGCTGGTTTGAAAAAATTTTGATTGGTAAATGTATTTACGAAAATATTGTTATTTTATTTATATGATTTACTGCAAACCATTTGCTTCATACCTCTCATTATTATGCCTGCACACATAATGGATATTATTGGTAACGTTATAAATTTAAACCTCAGAATACAAATAAATATTATTAAATTCAAAATGAAACATTTTAGTCCAATTTTAATCAATGATCATTATTCATATCTCGTTCCATGCAAAAAATATATTACTGAAATAACGTGCAACAAATGCTTCAAATTTTCATCACAACGGAACAACTATATTTGGCAAAGTTTCCGTATAAATTACTGGGCAAATTCATTTTGTTATTGCCGTTATGGCCATGCATTTTTATTGCCATTTACACTGCTTATTAAACATTTTATTTGCATATGGTTTAATATGTGGTGGCATAATAAAGCAGAGAGCACAAAGTAGATAACCATGTTCTCGTTTGAACTTTCGGATTCAGTACATGTTAATGATAATAACCAAATTTTAATTTCAATTTGGAAAATGGAAATGTAAGCTAGTTTAGGATAACTTTATGTGAGTTACTTACTACATACAAAGTAAACTATTTTTGGAAAAATATTGAATAATAAGATAATAGCAAAGCGCTGAATCTCATATATTTAGGTGGGGTGTTACATGATTCATGTTGGGTGGTGTGGTCAATCTTGTTCTTTGAGTTCTCACCAGTTAACGGATATTAACGCTCACCATGGTAATTTGAAAATTTGAACGAGCTGCCTTGAAAACGCCGGTTGTAGTAGTACCAAACTCTCCAAGCAAGTTCTCAAATTCTTTAGTCTTGGGGTTTATAAACTAGCCAAATTAAACCAAATAGAAGACATATTTTAGGCATAGCCGTCAAACATTATTATGGGGGTGCTCTGTTTGCAGGAGATTGAGTATCTTGAACTTGATTTCAATAAATATGTGTTGATTAATTCATATTGTAGCATAGTCTTTGGTGATTTTCAAACTTATGTAAACGAACTAATTTTAATCTAAATATGGAGGAATCATATTTCGACATCATAGATATCCGTATAGACTGAAATGTGAACAATTAATTTGTTTTCAGAGGCGCAAGCGGAAATACAGGGAGCTCCAGAACTCTACATCCGAGCAGGTTCTCTGCTAAGACTTGTCTGCACTTTAAAACATTCTACAGAACCTCCTGCTTTTGTCTTCTGGTTCCATGAACAGAGAATGATCAACTATGATCAGGGAATTTCTGTGGTGGAAAGCAGAAGCTCTAGCATACTACATCTGCAAGATGCGGATAAAAGTCATAACGGAAACTACACTTGTAGTCCTAGTAATGCAGTTCCAGCTTCCATCAATGTCCATGTCTTAAATGCAACTGCGGGTAAGTACTTTTATTTATAAAAAATGCGTCAGTAGAGGAATTTTAAAAAGTACTCTGCAAAGCTGCTGGTTGGGAAGTGTGGTACGTTCGATTTCAGATCTGAAATCGATCTCGTCTTGAACTGAACCTTGGTCAAAAAATTATGATTTATTCAGTAACATTGTTATTAGAACAGTGAAATCAGTAAATATTTATTTTTCATGATGCCCAATATATTACTCATTCAGCTTGTTTAAAAGTGATTTTCTGAGATGGACATAATAAATTTATTTGGTGAAATTATAATTTTGAACTCAGCTTGAACTGAATACAGATATTTTTCATTCTTTTTCAGGAAACATTGGTTTCGCTTTTTTAACGTTTAGGCGCTCATTTAATATGAAATATTATTAAGAAGTGTCTGTTGCTTAAATAGCAAAATCTCTATTGAAATCATCAGAAATGTTTGAAGATTTCAGCGACAAAACTTACATAACATACCACAAACCCTGGATAATTATTTGGAATTCGGATAATTCGTTCGTTATTAATACATAGGCATGTCGTAGTGTGAACTCTTCGAGGTAATTTTGTAAAAAAATATTTTCTTTTATTAACTTAATACATTTTATGGATTACATTCCCTTGTTCGATACAGGTACAAAACTGTGAAAGGTATGATATTAACCACTAGTTAACGTATTTTTAAAGTACTTACTGAAGTGCCAAAATACATGTTGATTGAACTGAGTTTCGGAATTATTCTAAAGTCAATTGTACTTTCGATGGCAATAAATCATAAATAACTATGTTGTACAATTAAAAACTTAATTGATTTGATAAACTCTTGTTGCTGTACGCAGTTTAAAAATTATTCATCTTCTTAATATCAATTAACTTTAACATTAGGTACTTCTGAAAATATGCTCTTGCTATATTATAAAAACAATAATAATTGGTAACACAAAAATTAAAGGGATATTAATACTTATTATGAGTTAATTTCAAAAATGAGGAAATTAAAGGCAGTCTAGTAACTAAGTATAGTAGAACATCTATATTGAAATGGAATTGCATCGACAATGAATATATTTTCCCAAACTACATAAATAAAATAAAATGCCCAAAAAATATAGATCGTCATTAGAATAGTTCTTTGCAATATTGCCAATGGTTTATTAGTAAAGTTCTCAAAAGAAGCAGTATCATTGTACTTACACTCAATTACTTAATTATAAATAGTGACATTTGTAATGTAAATGATGAATATATAGTAACGACTCAGTGAAATCAAAAACTTGTAAGCAACGTGTATTAGCACCTTTTTTGCTTAATGCCATAAGTATGAGCTTTAGCTAAAGCTTCCGTAATTAATCTATTTGCCTTCTGCATGTCGTAAAAGCCTAATTTATGACGTTACGACTCGCTAATATAATCAGAATGCACGTTTGAAAGAAAAATGATGTAAAACAAGCGCAGCAGTTAGCAAGAAGGCGTCGGGTTTTCTATCTGCTGAATGCAAACGCTTCAATAATATACGTACATGTACCATCTCCACATAAAACAGCACCATTTCAATTTTAGAGGCATGTTCTCTTTGGGAAATGGGGAAATGGAAATGCAAGCAATTGTTAATATTTTATAAACAGCTTTCTTTTGGCATGTGCAATGTCTATTACGGGGAATTGCTATATGCACAAGCATAGATTGCTTTTTATTTTAAAACTACAGCTTTGTAGACAGCAAGCACTTTTTCTGGCATGTATTTATACTTGGATATAAATATCGTAATCAATAAGCTCTGGTTAATTAATTACCTCCGCTTCCCTAATGATTTTGCTGAGGGTTGGTCGTATAATTATATAGTTATTGACCTGCAATCTTTTTTATTAATATTCGGGCGTTCTAATTGTTTCGACACTACAAATCTGGATATAATGACGCAATTGCTTGGTCGTTATTTTCATTCACTCACATTTGATATAAGTATAATAAATTTGAAGTATAATGCATCCGTATATTTAACCGCCTTCGAGTAAAAGGCTACTAATTAAGTTTACTAGTGTATAGTTTGATACATACACCATCACGAAATTTTGAAATTATTTTTCTTGGATTTACAATTGGACTAGTGTATGGACTGGATTTACAGTGTATGTATCATTTGACTACAAGCCAAATTTGTGGTATTGAGGAACTTAGATTCATTTTTATCTTTGGGTGGTGTCCACATTGTGGTTATTTATACAATAGACATATATTAGACAGTATATATCAATATTCTGAATGAATATATAGACAGTATATATGAATATATATGCAATATATATGAATATGAATATACTGTCTAATACATTAAAATCAGAGTTACATTAAATAAAGAGTAAATTTAATAAAGATCGTGTTAGTAATGAAAAGAGTATTACACAAATAATTTACGACACCGCATTTAATCTGATGGACTGGCCCCTTAGTTTAAACCTGCATGGCCAACATGGGAAGATCGATACTATTGTAATTTGTTTAGATTGCTCAGGGCCTCTGCCAGAACTTATGGTTACATGCCGTCAATAAATTTTAACACCAAGCAAACAAAATATTCCAAACTCCCAACTTTGTTCGAACGTACGACCGTTTTTTATGTGATTGGGAAATTCCAACTCATGGAAAGCACATATGCTATATAATTTATTCTAAAAAACAATGCTTGAAGTCGATGAAGTTCGTTTGAGGTATAATAAGTATAATGACGGCAAACTAATTTTGTTTGCATGCTTAATCAGAAATATTCTTGAAAATGCAAATGCAAGCGAGTACATGTAGTAGTGGCATAGTTTATGTAGCAGTCTTTTTTGCCTCGAATTTTTGATAGAAACTGTCCTTTATATGTCCGGAATCGCTTCGTTACCCGCTAAAGCATACGTTTTTCGATTAATGTATATCGAATTTGTTTTCTTTGCGTTGATAGCGTGACATTTCTTATTAACCATATTCATATTTCATTATATTTGGCTATTTCCATGTGCATTTCCTCTATGAGTCTCTGTAATTTTACCTCTGGTATTGGTCCTTACTTTGCTACCCATACCATCTTTTTTAAACTAATAAACTGAACCTTGWAAAAACTTTTGAGTCGTTTTTCTTTAGCTGAATTTCGCAAGTAACTAGTGTGTTAACTTTATGAATTGTTATGAATTCTTTAAGCTAAATTTAAASAGTGTATTTTTATTTCATTTTTATCAATTAAATCTGCWACTATTATGTTATTGAATTTATAAAAAATCGATTTTAAGAACTTACKCTTTTATTTTTGATTTTCAAAGCTTTTCTTATTTTCTTGATCAACTCCTTTGGAAATATTTGGATCCATCCTGATATATTTGCTCAAAGTGTTTCCTCTATATTCTGTAAATTTCCGGCTATAAACACCAACGATATTAACTTTTCTACGCTTCTGTCTAGCTTCTTCCTTGATTCATTGTCTTATTTTTAACATTCACTCCTCTTCTCAATCTGTTGTATTCTTTACATCTGCAGCATCAATTTTCACATTCAACGAGTTAATGGAAACAGCCCTCTCTATACACGACTGCTGGCTTTGTGACTAACTATTAGAATCAATTCGCTTGAACACCTTCGGACTAATTAAAAATATTTTTCCAACTTTATATTGTATTGTTTCGGTTAGACGAAGAACCAGAGCACAAGCTTTTCTAATACAAGTAATGTGCAGCAATATCTGAAGGCGCGTTAAAGCTGTAAAGTGTAATGCCAAGCAGTCATTCAAAGTTAAAGTATGCTCTTTGGATTAGCAAGTAGATTTTTAACGTAATAGCTTAACACTTAAATAAATGAAGCCGTTGCTGTACAATATATGGCATCCATTAGAGATTATATTAGCGTAACATAGCAATCCATGGGAGAGCTGTAAAGTTTATATTGGACTTATACGCTTCGCCATACTCTAGACTCTAGAAAATTGATGTGGAATTTCCTGTATTACCACATTTAGTTTACTTGCTTTTATTTGCCTTGTCTGACATAATAAAAAAAAATATATATTTTTTTTTAATGTCGTAAGCTAATAATTAATCAATTTTGTATAACCATATTTTGTATTATCGTGATCAATTATTAGGTTAAGCAAATACACCCACGTTGCCTTTTATAAATGTGTTTTGTAAAAGCATTATCATTACAGATGATGCTGTTCATTCGTTAAACTCATATTAAAATTAATTTAACTGCCTGAATAAAACTGCTTAGGTGCTCTTTCGCCCTACATACATTTTGAAAACTGGTATTAAAGCTTTGAATTGTCTGCAGGAGAGAAATGTACGTGATTACATGAGTCTAAGTACTCAAGCTTGTAGTTTATGCTCTTAATACAGAAGTATCCGGCATATGAATTACTTTTATACAGATTTTCAAGTAATTTTGAACAAGTGTCTAGTAGAACACAAACAAATGAGGACACAAACTACTTTTTACTAAATAAATTATTGTCATTCTAAAAATAATCAAAATATTGATTATGTTAAAATTCATGATATTCGAGTCAGCAGTGAATGACGAACAATTGATAGCAAGGGAGTAGAGTAGCTAATTGAAATTAACAATTTAAACAAATTACAAGGGCACATAAGAAACGTACAACCTAAAGTTTGTGATTATTTCGCAAATTATTTCAAATAGGTTCACCTTCACATAGGCAACTACTACTAAAAAGGCAGCATTATGAAAACAGTTATCTAAAGAATAATGGTCGTTATTGATATCAACTGTACAAATAATTAATTTATTATTAAATCCTATAAAATGTTCAGGTAAATGATCTACTTATGTTCATATTTTAAATGTCTAATTAAATTTGTCATAAAAACAAATGGCGGAAAAGATAGGAGTATTTACAATCACCCGCTTCATTTATACATTATTCATTATTTTCCTTTAGGTCTGCGTTTGAAAATCAGCGTTTGGATTTTTTGCATCCTGCGTTTCCATCTCGTTCCTTGTGATAATAAACAAAGAATATTATTCCGGCAAATAAAGATTCACAAAAACAAATCCCCTACCGAAAATGGCAATCTCAGCAGCATTTATTTTAATATTTATAACATGTAAATAAAATCCGTTTCGAAAATATTTTGCCAGAAACGTTAGAGAAGATTGAAATTACAAATTATGGTAAAACGTGGTCTTACGAAGGGTCGGATAATTATTAAGTGTATCAGTAAAGGGAAAATTTAAATTGAAAGGATGTCAGTAGGAAGTATGTCAGCGACGCATAATAACTTACATATAATTACATATAACAGCCACGAACGCTGCAAATATGTTGCTCAAACAGTAAAATAAATAAAATTGCTGCTTGAAGAAGTGTTAGAAAAAGATGAGCCAATTTTATAAAATTGAGCTTGTTTTATTCCAGAAATTTGATTAGGAGTTCTTTTACTACCTGTCTTTAATAAGCAAAATTTTTTCCGATTTTGTTCTACAATTTTATAGTGTTTTAATTTTTTCTTTTCCATTGAGGAGATTACCAGCAATTTCCTTTCCAGCTGTTTACTAAATTTCTTCTCATTCTTGAAACGTTTCTCTCGTTCCCAGCATATTCTTTTTGTTTCAAATTTGGAGTTAATTTTTTAAACTATTAATTTTTGTTCAGATATTCTTAATTTTGCTGATATGGCCTGTAAATATTTATTTTAAAAGGGGGAACATAAAAGTGCTTTGGAACTTACATTACACCCAAATTGTCGTAACAATAATAAGCCAAAATTTATTTGCAAGATATTTAACGACTGTGAACTGACTGGAATATTTAATTATTTGCAGAAATCAGCAAAAGTGGCTTAACCATACAGATCAAATTAATATGGTTTTTAAACTCGTAGTCATATTAAAATAAGGTTCCTTAAAATGCAAACTTATAAATTCGGAAAAATTCCTAGTATATGTTGGAAAGTTATTCTATCAAATTTCTAATAGAAAACCCGCTGTTTGACTAATTAATGATTCGCATGGGTTGAATTCAATCCACGAAATTCGTTGTTTTGATTAACTAATATTTAATTAGGACAGGAGAATATTAAAGTCCTCTCTGCTTGAGACCTTATCTTGTGGGACCTAAGTAAATCACAGCACACCCAATTTGCCGAAAATAGCAACAGCTCGCCAATAAATCTGCTTCCTCTATGCAATCTCTATATACGCGGGTCTTAAGCTTTGTTAGCCTAATTGATTGGCAAAAGGCCTATGGAAGTGAGTTCTATCTTGGTTCATTGGTCAGGCAAAATCCGGCATCTTGCCTACAATGTATACTTACGGACAATCTGGTTGTCACCCTAAATACTGCAGGGTTTTCCTGTAAGCTTTAGAGAATAAAAAAAAAATTAGGTTTGTTCTGCAGATATGAAATAATCGGACACGTTTGGACACTAACACGATATAACTGCGATTATATATGAAAATCGTGCTCAATTCTGCTGACCTTGCAATCATTATTTAATGATAATTACCGTCACCTTTACCATTACTTATTGACCCAGCAATCCAGGATTGTTAGTAAACGTTGAATTGTTAAGTTCATTGAAAAAGGGTGACGTATTTTACTCATGCGATCAAGTTTCTGTAGTGGTAACACTTAAATAACGTCTTGTGATGCTTATTGGAATAGTATTGGTTTATTTTTGCTATCCATACCATTTTGCGCCCGATGTTTTTGTACCATTTCTCACATGTATATGTACATATTTTGATGGTCTATATTTCTCCCATTAAAGCACAGTGACGAAATCTAATCCACCGGGTTATGGCAATGTAAGGAAATTTATAATAATTTGAACAACTGAGAAAACAAACCGCTGGTACTCTTCCTTTAAAATTGTTGTCGAAGTGTTGAGGTACCTGCCCACAAGCCGGTTTCTTATTTACATATTATTTTATACTTGATTTTTTATGCGTTGCATCATTATATCTTCCTTTTTAATTTAGTCTAGCTTGATTATAAATTCTCAAATCGCTTTATTGATATGTATTATTTCTAAACATTATCAACCTTTAAACTACTATTTTTGAACTTTCTAGCCAATAAGCTTGTGGAAACTCGCTATGCTCTATACTTCAAACTTTGGCACATAAAATTCAATCAACTTATCGATTTACGAGTCCTATAACGTATTGTGAACTGCTAAAGCCCTTCAAGTGGTTGCATTCAATGCGAAAAATATTTTAAAGTCGAATTACAGTTACTACTATTTACGGGTTCCCAAGGGAATTGAGATACCCCCGTGCTCAACTCCATTCTCCATAAATATTCCTGCTGATTCTCTACAATAAAATTCAACGGCAAATTCAGACATATTATTGAATACAAAAGGGAACCTTTTATACTTCTTTTCAGCAGTATGTATTTATGTCAGCCCATTCACGCGGACTCAACAATATTTTCACAATACTTACGGTGGCACTTTCTTATGAGTATAGGTAAAATTGACTAATGTACATTCAATTCAATAAGATAAATACTTTCCTGTGAATCGAAATTGTCGTGTACAAATTGATCAGAGTTTGCTGTTGAATATCATACACAGCAGCCTGGAAGTGCTGCCTTTCGTCTATATTTTGTCAGTGGTTTCCAGAAAAAATTAACTGCGCCATATAGTTGGTTTGTATTAAATTAAACACCTATGGAATACTATCAAGCCGACAGCTAAATAATAGAAATACCATAAAAATAATTGTCGTCACGACACTCAATCCATGCTATGGATATATTTCTACAAAGGAAATCTCCTTTTCCGTTTTGAGGCTGTGTAAAGAGACATCATAAGAGATATACAAATCTTCAGATTTTTGCTGGAAACTTCGGCAACATGCGCGACACCGTTCTATTCAAAACTGTTGAGATGTTTGGACCTTACATTCTGAGATTTAAAATTTAAAAGGGAAATCCTAAAGAAACTGATGTCCGATTCATCCAGCACTAATTCATCGCAAATATTTCGTAATGGATATGTGGTTGGCCAATTTATTACCAGTAAATTTGAACCCTTATTGTATAATAATCATATAATTTAATAATAATATTGCAGCAAATGCAAAATTGATTTGATATTACGTTGAAAAGAATTAAATTAGGGGTAGTACACTTGCGGCTCTGCATTAACGAAAGTTTCTGTTGTTTCCAGAAGAAAAGCCGGCAGCGATGCAACACGCTAACTCTTCGAGAAGCTCTAGTTCATCGTTCCTGCTGCAGTGCAGCTTGTTAATAGCGATAATGACTTCAGCTTTAACGACTACGTCGTGATGTAAATAATAAATAAGGATCAGATGCAGAAACTCGCTGTCAGAATACTGATTTCCCATGGGACAGATTTTATGCGGAAATTCCGTTACCTCTGGATTATAACTTAATAAAATTGATCACGTCATGAAGCAAACTCTTAACGAATTTCAGGTAATAAACCATATATCTTTAACAAGGGCGAAATGAACAAAAACATTAACTCCAACTGTTTCGTCATTTCACAGCAGTTACCGTTCTTAAAAGATGTAATATATTCTAACATATTCTAGAAAACAGGAAAATACCTCTAACTGCATTAAAATACCCGTAATCGAAATTCTGGGTGTGGGATTTTCCCTACAATGCATTTAGAACCTTTTGTCAAGCAGTGGGTGAATTGTATTAAGGAGATCACGTTGTGGGTTTCATGTTTCTTTTTCCCGACATTACTTACCCCCACGTTGCTTTCAAGTTGCTAGGCGTGAGCCAGAAGAAGCAGTAAATATCAAAGAGGCAATATTTCTGCATGCGAAATAAAATATTAATATATCAAAAGCAAGAAAACATGCAGATTAAATTAGAAAGGCAGAATCAGGTCATGAAATAAACATGTATTGCTTATTTTTTCAGTGGATCTTTTGAGACACTGTTTTATATTCGATGGCAGCCTTATTTCCGTTATGACCTATACCGATGCTCTCATCTACATGTACCTTCACGTATCTCTGAGCAAGTATACAAAATTAAGAAACAAAACTGCAACTAAAACGATGTGACCTCTTTTGGTAAGAGAAACATGGGCATTTGGTCTCAAATTGAAGCAGTTGCAACTTTGGTTGCCGCGCAGAATATTCATAATTTGAACTGAAGTTTTTAGCACCCACTTCTGAAAGCATAAATTTACATTTTACCATTAAGTAAAAGAGTTTAATTAATTAGTTGAACGGTGGTACCTGCAGGCTAAACGTGTTATTATAAACCTGTTGAGGTAATGGTATTTCGTTCAGCAACGGAAGTAGTCCCTATAAAGTACGCTTTCTTCAAGTTTTTCTAAACTCAAGCAGATTGACATGTCGATTTTAAAAAAAATCGTTCTCCATATATGATTGGGAATATTTTTAGTTTTCGGAGATTAAATATTTTCAATCTGACGGCGACAATTACAAACAACCAAATACAGGTCAGAATAGATCAACAGAATTTCTCATTGCCAAAATTCTAAAATCCATAAATATCTTAAAGTTGACGAAATTTTGACGATCAGGTTTAAAATAAAATTTGGTCATCCCTATATTTTTGAGAATGATTGTTAGGAAATTGTTGGATTTCCAAAATCCATTTATTATGCTTGTCAAAAAAGCCACTTGGGAATAAATTATTTTCTTCCGATACTACAGGTGTACAAAAATCTAAATTAAAGGCACGAAACACTATTGATGACTATCTCCCAGTTACCCACTAATAAATCTAGTTGTAGATATTATCTATATTACCTACAAATTGACCACGAAGAGAAATCACTATCAGACAGCGATTAATTATCATTGTTTTCATAATTATAGAATTATACTTCTATTTTGTGATATTTCATATCTGTAAATTATACAGCTTAGAAATTGTAGTAAGTCTCGTTTCCGGCCACGTGAAATAAAATAAATAACTTGTTTCTTCGCTGTATTGCAGCAAGCTTTAACGGTTATCGAACAAGCCGATAACCCGTGCCCTTAATCTATTGCTTGCATACAGTCACTAGGGCAAATATGTATTCCCCTGTAAATTATCCGTTGAACGCGAAGGCTTTCCAATAATAAAGTGAATTTGAACAGCCAACTATTTTTTTTGAACCGCTGATTTTTACTTGCTATAACTGTACTTTCTGCTTCGACAATTTACCAGTGATTTGAGTTTTCGTGCTGGTTGTTCATAATATTTGATCTATTTTCTAGAAGAACCTATATAAAATTACCTCCAGAAGCCTTTAAGGTGACGAACATCAAAGGAAAACAGAATGCTTAGCAACTTTTCCTCCAGCAGTTTGCCACTCTTATTCTGATTTGTAAAATAATAATTTGGTGTTTAATAATTAACTACTTGGGAAGTAAGGACGACTCCTCGAGAAAAGTTTTATACTCTCTCAGGTCTGTGGGCAATTTCAAAAATTTACGAGTTCGTTTCGTATTCGTTTAATATATTATTTTTTCTCCTTCATTAATAGATGAATAACAGGCGAAAATGTTTAGCGTTTTGGGTGATTTATTATTTAAATACGAGTACGTCTCTTCCTTTGTATTCATCTCGTGTAGTCACCAATTATAAATCTAGTCGCAAATTTGATAACTTTTATAATTTTGGTTCGCTTATGTGGCACTGACTCATGAGAATGCCTATCTTAGACCTTTCGCTTAAATGAAAAATTTAATACTTCACGTTCAATTTGGTGGAGAAAAATTATTTGGGCTAACCAAAGTAACTAGTGTACGAATAACTTTAAAATAGTACACATGCTTACAGCTCTTTTATATCAGGCATCATGGCATATTCAAGATTATTAAGGATATAATTTGGGATTCTGATGAATACAGAAAATAATAATTATTAGAAATTTTCAAAATGAACCCGTGGAAATCACTGCAATTCCGGCTCAAACCGGCCCCTTTTGGAGACTGTCGTGTGGGTAAAAACCGTTTAACTGCGCCAAAATCCCGCAGCAAAGCGGCTGTTGCAACAACCGTTCTCAACATTTTATCCTAGATGAATAGTTTTGCGGTTTCAATGCTTAAATCGTGTGATGACTGTAAGGATTCATGTAACATCTACTGCGTGTACTTTGAAAGCCCAGTCGAATAAAACATAGCAACATCAGGCAAATCTGATTTGTCGAATTTGATATTATTTTGATCAAATATTGATATTCACGTTTCGAACTTTAGGCGTTACTATTGTTTAATGACAATAAAAACAAATGATGAAATTGAAGGCGTGCTAGGTTTCCCAAAATTATAGATTTTGCGCTTCATGCAAGCAGCTTTTTATTTTACTGCCCTTTAATGGCCTCCATACCATAGGGAACAGTTCCGACAAAGTTTTTTTTTACATAATTTCGACATAATTTACAAGTTTTTCAAAATACCTACTAGCATCTGAAAACACAAATTAAGTCTCTCGTAGTAACAGTAGCATCAACTTGTACTTGCGTCGTTACTGTTCCAGACAAGCAACATTTGTTTAGCGCAAAGAAACGCATTCAATAAGCTAAACGCCAAACATCATTTCATTTAACTTCAACTGGGAATTGAGGATTTAGACCCTTCACCCACATGCTGATAATCTATTTTATTATTATGTAAAATGGTTGATGAAACGAGACTTAGATGTTCCATATCTTGTCAATAGCTATTTAAATATAATATTCATTCCTGACCTAATATCATCGTTATCTAATATCACTTGTAAATCTGTACATATCACCTACAGCTATCACGGTATACCATTTTTTATATGGATCGTGTAGATTAAGCAGTTATACTTACCAAACTTTATTCAGCGCCTGATTGATTTATGTTAGGTGCATCGCCAATAGTTCTCTTAAGCTCATTTCCGAAGGAGTTTTTTAAGTCGACTGATGAGATGTTGGAGCCCGGTTTCAAAATAGCAATTATGTTTCCCTATTCAGACAATGTACCAAAAACCAGCCAAAGTATTGAAACATTTTTGTTTTTAATTAAATCGTAAAAATGTATTTAACTTTTAAAAGTAAACTAATACCATACATGTCAATACCATTAGTCCTAATTAATTACATTTACTTGATAATATCATGAATGTAAGGTTATTATCCGTTACCTGATAACTAACATATTAATTAGTTGCTTTAATCTGTAGGTATATCAGACGTCGTATATTTGTGTAGAATATCCACAAAGAAAATAATAATGCCGTTTAATCCTAAATTTCTTTCTAAAAACAGTTACATTCGAAAGTTTGTGTTTTGATATGGAACTACGCACTTGCTTTTGGTTCTGTTAAAAGCTGAAAGTTTATTTAAAATTTTCAACTTATCAGTAAAATATTTCCCAACGCCAATCATGAAGACAAAAAATGATGCAGCTTATTATATTTACCATAGTTGACATGTTTTGTATGTTAATTTTGTTTTTAGTTTAGCAATTTATTTTTCCGAGACAAATAGTGAAGAAAACCTCTCTAAATAAGATGGATTCCACCGAAGCGTGATATTTCTGACATTCGAATATTTGTGTTTAATAAAAGTTTGCAAATATTTTTTTTAATTGTTAAGTTAGCAAAAGTGGACTTGATCTAGTCAGCTCTCACAAGGAACAATGGCATATACTGAAAAAACAGTAATTGCGAAGTGAGGTAATATGAGATAATTTAGTTCGTTCACCCTATATATTCCTAATTATGCCAAATTTGTAATTGTAGCTATTGTAATTTATTTTGGATATATGAATGGTCTATAAATATAAGGTTTAAAAAAATGTTTATGTGTCATTTTCCATTATTTAATATAAATTGTCAGTTACTGATGACCCGCTTTAAATTAGAATTATTCGTTATTCAAAATTAAATGTAAATCTTTAAGGCGAATTCCTGGTCTGTTGATTAAAAAGGATCCTAACATCAGCCTGTAATCGCTTACAGGATATTAACTTTGTCACAGTAAATCGAAACAGCTGAAGTATTTACAATAAATAATACACAATGCCCATAAGAATGTCGAGGTGAGTTTCGTTAGCAATACGCCTACCAACAACTTGTAAAACTGAACGGAAGTTATAAATACATTTATTAAAAATTACCATTTTAGCTTTTGCCAAATCGTGGGCAAAATCCAGGCCATATTAAATCGTTAGCAGTAATTTGATTTCGTACTTTGTAAATCACCCCGAAATTTATATTTTCAGCTGGGAGTAGATATTTGTCCGATGTGCTCTTTGTTTATCCTGTATATAATTCCCAAAAAGAACATAATTAAGGTGGAACACGTGGCCCGCAACGTTTAGGACTTCATTCGTCACATGGCAACTCATTGGTCCTCATACAACTTCTAGATACAGGAACAGTAAGGTAATTATAATGTTTCAGCTTCTGCAAAATATCCATCCTTCTGTTAAAATTAATATCTTTCTATTGTGCAATATTGTTTTAGTCAATTATTCGTGAAAAATCCTGAAACGGTTATAAGGTCGTCATATTAGAGCGTCATTCGTAACAATTTAAGCAACTTACTTAGGCGTTAAAGGCGTACTTGGCTACTGGCATATCGATGAAAACGGGCAAATCTAACACAACTTGATGGTATTAATCCATTTAACGGTTCAAAAAAGTGTATTAAGCAAACTTGTTTTTTACTGCCTAAGTTTCCCAACCCGTTCAAAACATACAGTATCAAAACCAACGTAAAAATTTGCGCTCTGTTTAACAGAATTTTCTGGCTATAAACAATCACGGTTCCGAAAATATTAAAATTTTTTTTGAGGGAAAACCAGTAACTCCTAATATTTAGCAAATATACAAAAAAGCAATTTTATATGCAAAAGGAGCAGACTAAAACCAATAAGAACTCTATGAACCACAAAACAAAATTTCATATTTGCAAACCTCTTCGGAAAGACAACATCGTTAGAATGAGGCAAACTCTCTCTCTAGGTCGCGGGTATATTAATAATAATAATAATAATATCTTTATTAATAGCTCTTGCTAGCAAATAAATACAATTTTTAAACATTTAACAAAAATTTAAAAATATTCTAAATCAAATGCTATGTATATAACACAAGATTTTTTAAAGATACCAAGACTATTACTGCACCTTACATCTCGTGGCAACTCATTATAACATTTCAGTCCCTTATAAAATAAACTGTTTTGACTAGAACTACTACTAA
>NW_026018105.1:0-1255 GCF_020466585.1 Dendroctonus ponderosae
GGGCACATAGCGCAAAGTACGCTCTATTCAATAGATGTAAAAGAATTTCCTCATCTGGTCCATTAAGCAGCAATTAAGTTTTGAAAATCAGACTGATCATAGATCACAATTCAACGAAAACAGTTGTCACAAAGAAACTTTCCGGACACTTACAGCTAAGCGTGCTCTATGAGGCGACAAAAACCCTAAGGTCTAACTAAATGTATTATGTTTGAAATAAGGAATTTTTGAAAAAAACTACTCTGCTTGATGACGACCGATTGGAAAGCACAGTTTTAAAAATCCTTTACAAATCACCAATCGCATCCAGCTCAATGAAACTTGCCAAACATACAGGGCAAGATGGAGTATATTCAGCCTAAAAACTTTTGAGGGAAATTAAGTTTTGAAAACTATACTTCAAAATGTGCTGCTTGAAACAAAGAAATCGGCAACTACATTTTTTTTTAAATCGTCAATATTTGTCAGAAACTCGCAAAGCGTTTAACCTCTGCGAGCCCATAGAGCAAAGTCCACCTTATTCAGTGGCGCAAAATCCAATCCCTTGTGTAGTTTGTGGAAAAGCTACAAATTTTTCAAAATTAATCTGCCAAAGTTTGTGATTTGGCACAGTCCAGCGGACACGGTATTTTCAAAAAATGGCCAAAAATTCTGCAAAACCGCATTCACGATGAGACTTAGGGCAAAGTTAACAGTAACAAAGCCCTATTAAACCATGTTCAGAGAAATTTGCTGCTAAAATATATTTAACAGCAATGAATTTTTAAAAGCTTGTCTGCAACATGTGCTGTCTGATGCAGGCGAGTTGGCACACACGTTTTCAAAAATTCCTGAAAATTTCCCAAAAGTACTCATCAAGATGATACTTTTCAGACGTACAGAGCCAGGGCTGCTCTATTCAAGGATGGGAACATTGCTCGCTGATTGGAAACTGTTTGAGAAAAATTTTTCAAAATCAGTCTGGTTGAGGAAAACCAGTTGCTAAGTACATTTTCACAAATTCGTCAAAAATCACCAGCGACACTCACTGTATTTAAAATTTCCTATCCAGTTCACGCTCAATTTTAGTTTGCGTATAGTTTTACGTTTTGAGTATTCGTCAAAAATTCTCAAAAATCCCTATCGCGATAAAGTCGTGTCCACTTGGAGAACTACACCAGCTGATTTATGAAGAGAAATTTGCGAGTAAATTCCGAATTTAATCATAATTCCTGAGAACTATATCGCTTATAGCCATTCATTAGATGAGTTTTAT
>NW_026018106.1:0-1233 GCF_020466585.1 Dendroctonus ponderosae
CAGAACAGTTACAGCAATGCGTGCTATGAATTTGCCGAAAGTGATATCCTAAATGAGTTTTTCGATGTTTGAGGAACTTTAAGCCGAAAAATTTGATCTCACACCTTGAAAAATCCATATGTAATGGCATTTTCTCCGGTTTTACTCGGTCAAAACATGGAAGTTTTCCTGGTGTGTGGATAAGGTTTAAGGTTTGTATTTCCCGAGGTTCGGCAGTTTTGATTTTTAGGTCAGGAGATGCAAAAAGTGAGTTTGAAAATTTTCCAAAAATTCCGAAGATTTTTAAGGTTGCTCATTTTTGCTCGGGAAATACTCGAAAGTTTTGTCTGTATTTGCCTGTCTGTCTGAAGTTGCGATTTTTTTTCTATAGTCACGTCAAAATCAAAGCAATTTTTTTCTTAGTCGTTTTCAACTTTTTTGAATAATACATTTGTAGTCTCATTGACTGTGGCATTACATGACGAGAACCCTGAAGTTTCGTTTGTGTGTGAATAAAGTTTAAGGCTGATATTTGCAAAAGTTTGGGAGTTAAGTACTTTTACGTCAAGAGATGCGGAAAGTGAGTTTGAAAAATTTTCAAAATTTCCGAAGGTTTCTGAGGTCCCCAGTTTTTGGTCAGGAAATTCTCGGAAGTTTTGTCTGTATTTAGCCAAAAGTTGCTGCCGTTTATCTGCTTTAGTTTGGAAGTTGCGATTTTTTTTCTATAGTCACTTCGAAATCATCGCAATTTTTTTCTTAGTCGTTTTGAACTTTTTTGAATAAAACATTTGTAGTCTCATTTACTCTGGCGTTACATGACGAGAACCTTGAAGTTTCGTTTGTGTGTGAATAAAGTTTAAGGCTGGTATTTGCAGAAGTTTGGGAGTTAAGTACTTTTACATCAAAAGATGAAAAAAACGGGTTTGAAAAATTTGCAAAATTTCCGAGGGTTTCTGAGCTCCCCAATTTTTGCTCGGGAAATACTCTGAAGTTTTGTCTGTGTTTGGCCAGAAATTGCTGCCGTTTATCTGCTTTAGTTTGGAAGTTGCGATTTTTTTTCTATAGTCACTTCAAAATCAAAGCAATTTTTTCTTAGTCGTTTTGAACTTTTTTGAATAATACATTTGTAGTTTCATTGACTGTGGCATTACATGACGAGAACCTTGAAGTTTCGTTTGTGTGTGAATAAAGTTTAAGGCTGGTATTTGCAGAAGTTTGGGAGTTAAGTACTTTTACATCAAAAGATGAAAAAAA
>NW_026018107.1:0-865 GCF_020466585.1 Dendroctonus ponderosae
TGTACTTGTGTATGTAATGTGCGGATAACAGACGGATTTTGCAGGAAAACTTCAATACGCGCCGAAAAAATAGCATTTATCAGCATAATAATAATACTAAAAGCATTCATAGCATACATAATTTTCGCTACTGTCGTGGAATTTTTAAAAATTCATTGCTTGAAATATGGAAAAGATACAGAAAATATGATGGTGACGTTAGCTAGACAAAGCTCTGATATAATGCTGGTCAAAAGTGTAGCTTTCGGACGTTTTTGGGAAATTTGCTACAATTTTTCGAATGCGGGTCTGCGTTTTTTAACATGGGCAACTTCTCGACTGAGCGGCGCAACTTTTCAAACATTTCTCATTTGATGCAGGGAATGGAAAGGAAGTCCATTTTCTCGCGATTTGATGCAGAACTACTCATTGGTCAACAACTGTGGAAGTCTACAACTTTTCGGTAGCTTTCGCTTTTTATTTCCGCTTCTAGCGCGAAATTTTAAAAAATTGATTGCTCGAAATATACAAAAGAAACGGAGAAGATGGTGGTGACGTTACATAGACAAAGCTCCAAAATAACCTTGAGCAAAATTTCAGCTTTCGGACGTTTTCGGGAAACTTGCTACAATTTTTCGAACGCAGGTTTGAGGTATTCACTATGGGCAACCCGTCGACTGAGCGTCGCAATTTTTCAAATACTTCTGAAATTGGGAATGGAAAGAAAGTTCATTTTGTCGCCGTATGATGCAGAACTCATTGGTGAACAAGTATGGAAGTTGTTGCGTTGGGGGGAAACCGAAAAGCCGAAACATTCACCGATTGATGACGCGGGAGATTTGGCCGCACTTTGGTCCATATAGGTAGTTGAATTAGAGTTGGTGGG
>NW_026018107.1:1026-1254 GCF_020466585.1 Dendroctonus ponderosae
TGGAAATACTACGCCACACACTATAGTTCGTAAAATCGTTCGTAAAAGTCTTTCTTGGCTCACCGGGTAGGATGTCCAAGCGTGCTCCCGAGAAAACAATAGGTATCGCGACGAAACCTATCACACACTCTCTCCGGTCTGGCTATGCGGGCCTATTTATTTCATTCAAAAAACATGGGTTTCCCCTGCAAAGCACGTGCGCTTCTGCCCTGCTGGCAAATTTTTTCC
>NW_026018108.1:0-1253 GCF_020466585.1 Dendroctonus ponderosae
TTGTTTTAAATCCTTGATGAACTCTAATTAATCACTGTTTGACGTAAATTACCCAAAAATGACAATAATCAGTCAAAATGTCAAAACACCGGGTAATACGACTGCGCCTTGTTTACATTTCCCCTTACTACAATGTGTGTTGTCATGATTAATTTTTCATTATGTTTTCTTGTAATTACCACCTTAACTTCTTATAAATTTTTTGATTTAAAATTTCAACGCATTTGTTTTATTGACATTTACTTGTCGCTTATTACAAACCGAACAAGTATAACACTAAATACCCTGATGGCTACCGTTTTCTTCATATTTTCTTGTTGATGCTACACATGTAGAGCAAATTGAATATTGAGCCGGCAAAGCAGCCTCGTGAGTACCAACTTTTATACAGACTGTGAATCAATGTTGCTTTGCGTATCACTTTTCGTTTATAAAAATGACTGTTCAGTTCTCCAGGAACCATAGTCGTTCAGATCATCAACATTCTGCATTTTTAAGGAAAAATTTAAAAAGTAACATGTTCCTGTTGGAACCGCATTTTGGAACCTATTACCAATGTGAAACTGGAACGTTGTAACCCGTTACAGAAAATAACCATCCCAAACACTAAATACCCTGATGGCTACCCTTTTCTTCATATTTTCTTGTTGATGCTACACATATAGTGCAAATTGAATATTGAGCCGGCAAAGCAGCCTTGTGAGTACCAACTTTTATACAGACTGTGAATCAATGTTGCATTGTGTATCACTTTTAGTTTATAAAAATGACTGTTCAGTTCTCCAGGAACCATAGTCGTTCAGATCATCATCATTCTGCATTCTTAAGGAAAAATTTAAAAAGTAACATGTTCCTATTGGAACCGCATTTTGGAACCTATTACCAAGGTGAAACTGGAACGTTGTAACCCGTTACAGAAAATAACCACCCCAAACACTAAATACCCTGATGGCTACCCTTTTCTTCATATTTTCTTGTTGATGCTACACATATAGAGCAAATTGAATATTGAGCCGGCAAAGCAGCCTCGTGAGTACCAACTTTTATACAGACTGTGAATCAATGTTGCTTTGTGTATCACTTTTCGTCTATAAAAATGACTGTTCAGTTCTCCAGGAACCATAGTCGTTCAGATCAACATCATTCTGCATTTTTAAGGAAAAATTTAAAAAGTAACATGTTCCTGTTGGAACCGCATTTTGGAACCTATTACCAAGGTGAAACTGGAACGTTGTAACCCGTTACAGAAAATA
>NW_026018109.1:0-1235 GCF_020466585.1 Dendroctonus ponderosae
GTTTCAATTGGAATAGTAACATTTAATCATTATAAATGAAAGTGTTTTCTTAATATGATTCAATAAAATATAAGTTCCATTTCAAATACGAAATTAAACAGCAATTTTGAATAGTTTCACAATACTTTTGGGAACGAAAAATTTGGGATAACAATGTGATAATTAAAATTTGTAACTTGTAGAACTGAAATAATTAATTAAATAAAGAAATAAAGTTAAAATTTTTTTGAGATTTGTGTAAATTTGTAAGGTAAAGATTTGCAAGTTCACGTTTGAATAGAACGAAATATGTTTCATAACGACAATGGATAATCAGGTGAAAAAAATGCATGCAACTTACCGGAATATACACGTTACTGTTGCCACTTCAAACGTCCTAAACTGCGCTGCTTCCACTGGACACTACGTGAAAAACATGAAAAAATTATTTGATCTGAGAGGCAATTTGAGACAAGGACATAACTAAAAATAAAATACAGGAAGTTGAATTATAAAATTTTAGGGAAATTCAGCAGGAATATAAAAAAATTACAATACTAACAATAGCAAAGTCTAAAATATAGAAACATAAAAACAAAAGTTAATGCACTCCTACCGAAGCAAACTTGCTAATAAAGAAATTAAGTTTAAAATTTGAAAATAAATAGATAAATTGTTTCTGATTAAACTGTAAATATTTGGTCAATTTTCTAGGTCCGGACCTGCAGTGCTAGTTGTTGTCTAAGACAATAACTACCACCAAAACGAATGGCGGTTAAAAAAAGCGGGAAACATTAATGCTGACGAAATGTGCCCTGAGATATGAAAGGAACTGGTCGTTTGAGGTACATTGATGAGCGAAAACTCTATTTAATGTTGGCGAATAAACAAATATGTTCATCGATCTCATAGAATAAAAGAAATCATTCGTTAACAGGGATAATAAATATAAAAGCATAATTAAAGCAACACTGAGATCAAAAAGAGGGAAATAGTTAAGTAGCCCTAAAGCAAAGTTAAAGAATTATTTAATAGCTAAAAGTTCAATAGCTTACCAAGCTAAATCTGTTTTAATCACTTTCTCACAAATAACCGCCAAAGGTCGTGAATTTCAACGCGCTCGTATCAACCATCCGTTCAAAAGCTGCGACAAGACTGGCCACGCTATTGGCCTTGGCCAGTTCGCACCGATTTGAGAAGCATACGCGCTCCGCCGGTAAAAGTAGTTCCAGAATGCGCAGCTTATCAAAATCAAA
>NW_026018110.1:0-1251 GCF_020466585.1 Dendroctonus ponderosae
TCCGCATTTTGAAGTTTCAAAACTTTAACCATTGCTGCAACTAAAGTTTTCTGTCTTCAAAACATGGACGCAAAATTTCAACCACGCTTTACTTTTCCGCGAACTTCCAAAAAGCGCGTTTGATTTTCCGTAGAGATTCTGCTTTTCGAACTTGCAAATCTTCGACTATTGGAACTTCTGCTTCTAGTAAGGGGTTCTGTCTTCACAAAATGGGATGAAAATTAAACCGTGCTGCACTTTGTGTGGAATTTTGAAAAACGAGTTTTCTTTTCCGGGGATTTTCTGCGTTTCGAAGTTGAAAAACTTTGACTATTGGGACTTCTGCCGCAACTAAGGGCTTTTGTCTTCAATGGGACGTAAAACTTCAACCGCGCCTCACCTTGCTTTAGATTTTTAAAACGTGCGCTTGCCTTTTCGGAAATTTTCCGCATGTTGAAGTTTCAAAACTTCAACTATTGGGACTTCTGCTTCAACTAAAGTTTTCTGTCTTCAACAAATGGACGCAAAATTTCAACCAGTCTTTACTTTGCCTCGAACTTCCAAAAACGCGTTTGCTTTTCCGTAGAGAGTCAGCTTCTCGAACTTGAAAAACTTCGACTATTGGGACTTCTGCTTCAACTAAGGGTTTCTGTCTTCACAAAATGGGATGCAAATTTTAAACCGTGCTTCACTTTGTGTGGAATTTTGAAAAATGAGTTTTCTTTTCCGGGGATTTTCTGCGTTTTGAAGTTGGAAAACTTTGACTATTGGGACTTCTGCCTCAACTAAGGGTTTCTGTCTTCAACAATGGGACGCAAAACTTCAACCGCGCCTCACCTTGCTTTGGATTTTTTACAAGTACGTTTGTTTTTCCCGAAATTTTCCGCATTTTGAAGTTTCAAAACTTTAACCATTGCTGCAACTAAAGTTTTCTGTCTTCAAAACATGGACGCAAAATTTCAACCACGCTTTACTTTGCCGCGAACTTCCAAAAAGCGCGTTTGATTTTCCGTAGAAATTCTGATTTTCGAACTTGCAAATCTTCGACTATTAGAACTTCCTGCTTCAAGTAAGGGTTTCTATCTTCACAAAATGGGATGCAAATTAAACCGCGCTTCACTTTGTGTGGAATTTTAAAAAACGAGTTTTTTTTTCGGGGATTTTCTGCGTTTTGAAGTTGGAAAACTTTGACTATTGGGACTTCTGCCGCAACTAAGGGTTTCTGTCTTCAACAATGGGACGTAAAACTTCAACCGCGCCTCACCTTGCTTT
>NW_026018111.1:0-1251 GCF_020466585.1 Dendroctonus ponderosae
CTCAAGGAATTTGCGGACAAAGACAAGTACAATAGGGTCCGATGCAACGGTAACTGTCGCAGGTATTTTTGCATGCAGTGTACGGGCCTCGATAAAGTGACAACCAAGACCCTGATTCTGGAGAGGTACAACCACCTCAGATTTTTCTGTGCACTCTGTGATTCTCCAAACCTCAGGTACCTCAACGATAAGGTCCCAAACTTATCGAAAAATCAAGTGCCGCAAGAGATCATCGATTCGCTGGCAAACCAGATTTCTAAGCTGTCGTCCAGTGTGCCAACAGTTTCGGAAATATACGACATACTGTTGAGCCTCGAGTCTAAATGGGGTATCCTGGAGGGTAAGCTGGATGATATCCGCAGAGTAACTGAGCTGTTTACCACCTGTAAGCCAGATATGCTCTTGAGGTCAATGAAGGATATGGAGCAGAATCTCCCAAGTGCTGCTCGGCCATGATGAGGATAATATCAGTATTCAAGTCTACGACTCCTCGTCCGCTAATCTCAAGATGGGTATGGAGGGCCTTAGGGATGGCCTCGCGAATGTTGCCGCCATGGTTAGGAAGTTGAGTCCTAAGGTTGTTAACTCCAATCAGCAGAGGGTGCGGGTTCCGGCCGCTTTGACGTCGTGCTCTGCTGGGTCGGCTGCTCTCGTCTCATCGTCCACCCAAACTGGTTTGCCTCCTGGGGTTTCATCTTCTCCGGGAAATACGGACTCCCCAGTTGGTGACAGTGCCCGAAAATGGCACTATGTGGTCGCTAGGCATCTCCCGGTTGGATTTACTGCCACCAATGTTGTCAACCACGTAAAGGAAGGCCTGAAGTCGTCGGATTTTGTCCGATGCTTCCGTTTAATCAGCCGGGACAAAGACACCGAGGAATCCACCTTCAAAGTGGGGACCTTGACAAGAGAGTCGGCTGAGAGATTGTTGGGGCACAGCATGTGGCCTCGCGGAGCGCGAGTTGAGTGGTCGACGGAGTCCGCTGTTTCTCGGAGGGTTGTGGAGGACCGTCGGCTTCCCACCGGTGGGGCAAGGGTGAGCCTTGGTCCGGGCTTGGAGGGTCTATTAGCTGCCGCCCCCGCGGATTATGGTAATAGCAGACCACGCAGTGTGATCACGATAACGTCTGATAAACAGGCTATCGCTGCTTGCAGGACCAACAGCTTTGCCAATGTAAAACTGCCTGAAGGGATGCCTCGAGATCAAGCTCCCTCTCTGGACCCATTGACTCCTCCAATTGTCAAAATGAC
>NW_026018112.1:0-1250 GCF_020466585.1 Dendroctonus ponderosae
ATGCTTATCGCAAAATAGAAATCAACCAAAATCAAACTGGTAAAAATAAAAAAATACAGATAATAGTTTTACATTAATAGAAGAATAATTAGGTTCAGACAATCTTACTTGTCTCTTATGCGAAAATTTTTCGTGTGTGGTTTTCTCACTGGATGTGGAGATCTGGGGATCCCTAAGATGTATTTAATTTACTTTTTAAAATGTATTTAATTTACACACCAACATACCTTTACATTTTTGCCATATCTTATGCGAACATTTTTCGTGTGTGGTTTTCTCACGTGATCCCTAGCGTCTTCAATGCTTCCAGTCCAGAACAGCGGTATCACCTGTATGTATAGAACAAGAAATAATAAAATAATCAAATGTATTTAATTTAAACACAAACATACCTTTACATGTTTGCGGGGTTTTAAGCCATAATTATACCGTAATTTCTGTTTTGAAGACACATCATAACACTGAGGCACAAGCACGGTTTTTATATTTTGACTCATATTTATTTTTCGCATCGATTAATATGGATTTTTAATATTCTCAAGCTTTCGAAAAACACGTGATGTACGTAACAAGAGATAAACATAGATAAAGACAAGCGGCAGTTGTCTCCTGCTCCAATGTCAATCATGGAAAAGTGCTGAATTGTCACACCCCGGATATTACACCACATAAACCGATATTGACTAAATCTAAATTTTGTCTTGCTTATAAAGACTTTTCTAGTAACTAATAAATCTACAATCATATAGGTAATTTAATAATTCAAGATTTGTGGAATAGCACATTATAATTTGTTTTCGCCAATAACCAATAAATTATAAGCTTTGCGGCTTTTCAGAAATTCTGAGAGGTTTGGCGTTACCGCCAAGCAGCACTGCGTGAAAGATGATTCTCATTGGTCCGCTCTCATTGTCACGTTATAGCCGGACGTAATCCGTGTACAAACTAAGCGGGTAATTTGAATTTGTTATATGCATTTTAATTAATTGAATTTCATAGGGTGGGAACTGTTAGCTCCGGATAAATTTATTTGAGTAATATAGAAATTTTATTAATATTTCCCAATAAAATTATAACGTTGACGCATTTAAAAAGAAAAGTTCAAAATAAACTCTTGTACTTGTACGTGCCCTTACTTTTCTGCTGCGGGTCGGCAAAATTTATTTTCGATAAATTTTGTTAATTTGTTAATCAAAACACCATATTTTCAGTATTTCATAAGGGTCTCAGGTTTTAGTAGTAAGAAGATT
>NW_026018113.1:0-1117 GCF_020466585.1 Dendroctonus ponderosae
ATCTAATAATGGCCTTATCGCACTAGTAAGGTAAATGGATTTTTGACTTCCAACAGGCTTGTGATTTTGCATGCTATTGCAACCCACTAACATAAAATGGGGAACTAAATCATCACAAAATTGCGAATTTATGACAAAATGTTGGTCTAAAGTATATGTATTGTTCAATTTTTTGAGAAAGCAATTATAATTTTGAGTTTTGAACTGGTCTTTTGCACAATGGTTATTCTTAAATATTTTTTTACAATTTAATTTCTCTGAAGGGCCGCGCAACTAATGTTAGGTGTTTATTTCAGAACTCACCATTTCTATAGTTTTATAGTAATTTTTTCCTTTTACTCAATGGGTTCAACTTTACTTGATTTTCTCGACAATTTTTGCATTATTTTGCAGTGAAATTTCGTTCAATTGAGCACCAACCACGTGATAAAATTGCCCATCAAAAGCTTCTTTGCACATGTTGAGGTTCTTAATCTATTACGCCATCAACAAACCAGCCAAAAAGTAACTTTTTCCAATTATGCGCTCTTAAAACAATCACTTTCTACTGGCTGGAACAGTCAGTCGTGAAACGTGTGAAAATATGTTAATGCCCAATTTATACCGAACTATATCTAATTCCATTAAAAACGTGTTCATGCAATCCGGTGTTATGTCGTACTTTTCCTTTTCGAGAATGCCTGAAGAATATTAAAATGTACGGAAAAAACAAATCTTCGCTTGGTCGACTGCATTTTCATCTGATTAACATTAAAGTGGATGGAAAAAATTGTTTGCCGCTTGGAAAGCTGGTTGTTTGAGCTGCATACCCGTTTATGAGCAAATGGGAAACGATTTCAAAGGGAAACTGCGAAAACAGGTAATTGAACTGCATAGGATGCAATTAAACTAAAAAATTTCATTAAAAATCCGTTTGTTTCAATGGACAAGAATTGGCAACCGTTTTCAAATGTAGCGCACTTAGGGTTTCAACGCCAATGTTCAGGTTGTTTAAGTTTGCAGGTGTTTTGATGCGTTAAAAGCAAAAAAAATCAAAATACTCAAGTATGAAACCCGAAGAATTCAGAAATAGAAACAAATTGAATAGAAAAAAGCCAACGCACTATGTTACAACAGA
>NW_026018114.1:0-1247 GCF_020466585.1 Dendroctonus ponderosae
ATGGGTTTGTCATGGACATGACGTCTGTCGATGTTGATTATTCGCTATCACCAAAGAAAAAGCCTATGCCGATTTTATTCATTTCTGACGATATAATCTGTGATAAGTTGTATGATTTCGGGCCTCATGCTTCCTGCACATACTGGATTGTGATATGTTTCCCCATGTTCTCCAATACGTAATTTGTGAATATTTTGTTGGGTAAGTCGAAATCACTTAGCTTATTATTCAGGTGGCATTTTCATCAGGAAACAAATAAATGGAAAACAGGATATTTTTCTCATTAGAGCTAGTTGGGTTGCTCACCGCTGAAACCGGTACTTAATACCTCTGTATTATGTAGAATTACAGATTAATATTTAAACAGAAACCTCTGTTCAAAATGAATAATGGTATTTTCATATTTTCAGATTATCTTTTTCCTTTTATATCTGTTTTCATAAATCATCAATAATCTGCGAAGATGGTAGCTGTTTGTTGGTGTCTTGAAGGCTGTTAGAAAATGCAGGGCTTCCTATCACAAAGGGGTACAAATATGTATTTTTGTGTAGCTGTGTCATTTATTCCTATTATCAGCTGCCCCTTGCAACACAGTTGAAAATAAGCAAGTCTAGTGGGTTCATAATGCAGGGTTTGTTTGAATTCTTTAATTCTCAGCCGCCAGGGCGCGCCACTTTAGCGACAAACTTACCACAAGAGTAAGAGTCGTTTCTGTACAAGCCTTGTTCTATGATTGTCCCTCAATCGAGCGATAA
Organism: Dendroctonus ponderosae; assembly: GCF_020466585.1. Classification (NCBI taxonomy): domain Eukaryota; kingdom Metazoa; phylum Arthropoda; class Insecta; order Coleoptera; family Curculionidae; genus Dendroctonus; species Dendroctonus ponderosae. The sequence continues at coordinate 756 of NW_026018114.1, forward strand.
ACAACATTAGGAATGGAACGGCAACAATAGATATAAATGTATACCAGGAGTTACAGTTTCCCGTTCGCATAGAAGTAAAACGGCCCCATAAAACGTCCTAGTTACCGACATGGCAGCTCTTATTCCAAATAGGTAAAAAACGGCCGTGATAAATATCTGGTAGAGCCGTGTCCATTTAGCTTATTATGCCGATATCTTCATTCAATGTAAAGTGGTTCGGCTTGCACGGAGCGCTAACAAGACGGTGCGAGGTGGCGGTGTCACTCAGGCCATAACGAAGCAGTACCGCCCAACTGGGCAGACCAAAGCCCGTTCCTCAACACACAATGTGCTATTAAGCACTCTGCAGCCCAGACGTGGTTCTACTCGGAAATTTTCGCCGGACCTGCAAATAAATTTCAAATCAGACTCATTAGCTGAACAAATGACTTGTTTGTTTGCTTCACGTTCGATTTTACTGCCCGCCTAACCATGAATTAGCTGCACGAAAGG
>NW_026018115.1:0-1247 GCF_020466585.1 Dendroctonus ponderosae
CATCATCAGCGTAGCACATTATTTTTATTTCTGCATTTCCCATTCGATATCCCCTTCCAATCTGTTTTGTTTTTGTAATGATTTCATCCATGATGATGTTAAACAATATAGGGCTTAGGCTGTGTCCTTGTCTAATTCCTGTGTTGACGGGTATTCTCCTTGTTGTTCTATTTTCTGCTTTTACGAGTGTGTGATTGCCGGTGTTTAGTTCTCTGATGATGGACACAATATTCTGATGAATTTTCCTTTCTTCTAGGAGTTTTATGACGTCTGTCAGTCTTACTTTATCAAATGCTTGAGTAAGATCTACGAAACACATGAACGCCGGTTTGTTGAATTCAATAGCTTTTTCGGCTATTTGGCGGAGTATGAATATGGCAATTATAGTGGATCTATTGTGTCTGAAATCTTGCTGCTCCTCACATATTCCCGTGCTGGTCACTTCTTCTGCCAATATTTTTGTCAACAGCTTCAAAACTGTGCTGAGAAGGGTGATTCCTCTATAGTTTTTAGGGTCTGTTTTCTCTCCTTTTTTGAAGATTGGGATTGTTATGCTGTCCTTCCATTCTGAAGGTACTTTTTGTAGATATAATATTGTATTGTAAAAATCTTTTAATTCATCCATGAGTGCATCCCCTCCATACTTGATCATTTCGTTCGTTATCTCGTCTATACCAGGTGGTTTTCTGTTTTTTAGAGCGGTTGACGTTTGTTTGATTTTCTCTATCGGTATCTGCCAAGTTGGTGGTGTTTCTTCATTTGTGTCTCCTTGGTCTCCGTGTTTTCCTCTTTATTACGGTTGAGTTGTTCAAAGTGTTTTTCCCAGTCTTCAGTAGTGATCTTTGAAATTTGGATATATTCGTTAACTGGTATTTTTCTATTTCTTAGCATATTCCAGATTCTTTTCTGTCCTCCATATAGGTCGTGTTCCATATCGGCAGAGAATTTTTCCCAATGCTGTCGTTTACTTGACTGGATTTCTGCATTGACCCGGTTTATCACCGCTTTATATACTTCGTACGTAATTGTGTTCGATCGGTATTGCAGGTACGCTTTACCTCCTGTTTAAACCAAGGTTTAGTGTTTCCTTTTCCGGTTCTGGCTTTAGTTCTTCTTCCAAGTGCTTCTTCGGCTGCCTTTAGTAGATTTGTGCGTAATTTATTCCATGCCATTTCCACGTCGTCGTCATTTTTTATCCCATTATTTGCAATCTTCTGTTTCAGCCTTTGTTGGTATAGATGTTTCGT
>NW_026018116.1:0-1247 GCF_020466585.1 Dendroctonus ponderosae
CAATAAGCTGTATAAAAAATAAATGGGCAGAGATATATGAACATACAAAATTACCCGAAAAAAATGTTATTGAGGCGGTAGAGCTGTGCTTAAAATCTACATATTTCCAGTACGAAAACAAGTTCTATTCACAGATATATGGAGTAGCATGAAATAGCAGCAACAATTGCAAATTTGGCAATGGAAAATTTGGAAGAACAAATAATATCTAAATTAAACTATAAGTGTGAATTTTTTAAACAATATGTGGATGACTGCATAATGTGCCTGCCAAAAGACAAAATTCAATATACACTAGATAAGATTATAGATAAGAGAATGCCTTTCATGACCCTAAAGTTTACTCTGAAAGAAGATAAAGGCAATTCTATAAACTTTCTAGACCTAACAATTAATTATGATAACAACGGGGAAATCAAAACAAATTGGTACACAAAGGAGGTATGGTCTGGTAGGTATCTGAATTATCAATCGTACGCTCCAATAAAATATAAAAAAGTATAATAACGGCACTTACAGATAGAGCCATAGTAGGAGTATAGAACAAAAAATCTTGAAAAAAGAAAAAAATATATTATTAATAAACAACTATCCAAGTTCAATTTTCGAATCAATCATGAAGCAAGAGATAAATAAAATATACAATTCAACTAAATGGGAAAACATAAATAAAAGAATAGAAGGTGATATCAAGTATATATCATTACCATATATGCGGGAAATTAACACAAAAATAAAAAATATATTCAAACCACATAATATCAACATAGCAGAAAAAACGAAAAACACCTTAGCAAATGAATGTTTCACAAAGTTTAAAAAGACACGCCTAATGTAATTTACAAGATAGACTGTTTGAATTGGGATAACACATACATAAGTCAAACAGGACAATATCTAAAGAAAAGAATATACGAACATAAGTATAGCCTAAGAAAAAATAACGAAAATGGTACAGCATTAGAACAGCATGCACAACAGAATTTGCATAATTTTGATTTTGATAACATACAAATACCGATTAACGGGAGTAATTATAATAAGACAAGAGTCCATGAAATTATACAGATTAAAAAACATAACAATGCTATGAATTTCAGATCGGATACTGACAATCTTAGCTCAGTATATCATACATTAATTAAGTGTAATAAACATAAAATATTAACTAACACCCGGTATATTGAAGAATTTTGCAAACCAAAAATAATATCCTCAGAATGCAAAGAAAAATAGCTGAAAGTAAA
>NW_026018117.1:0-1246 GCF_020466585.1 Dendroctonus ponderosae
CGAGTTATGAAGGAAATGGTGAATTGGGCGCAGGTGGATAATTGACGGACGGCTTTCTCAAAAATCTCCCATAACTGGAAGTGTACCCAAACCGCCTCTATTAGGAAATTTAACTGTCTACAAAAGATGCTTTAAATTTCCAAAATTTCAGTCAATTGCAACGAGTTATGAAAGAAAGAGTGAGTCGATGTACGGTTCGGCGCAGTTGAAACTTTGACAGTAGATTTTCTCAAAATTTTTTTTATAACTCAAAATGTATAGATCGTAGCTTGAATTAGGAAATTGAATTTGCTACAAAATAGTTTTTGCGTTTCTGAAATATCTGCAAAAGTTGGTGAGTTATGAAAGAAATAGTCAATTGGACGCAGTTGAAGAATTCACGACGGTTTTCCCAAAAATTTCCCTTAACTGGAAATGTACCCAAAACTGCCGCTATTAGGAAATTTAACTGTCTACAAAAAGCTTTTTGTATTTCGTAAATTGCAGCTAATTTCAGCGAGTTATGAAGGAAAGAGTGAGCCGATGTAAGGCTTGGCGCAGTTGAAACTTTGACAGTGGGGTTTCTCGAAAACTTTTCGACAACTCAAAAGTTACAAATAGTTGCCTGAATTAGGAAATTTAATTGCCTACAAACTAGTTTTTGAATTTCTAAAATCGCTGCTAAAATAGGCGAGTTATGAAGAAAATAGTGAATTGGGCGCAGTTGAAGATTTCTAGGACGGTTTTCTCAAGAATCGCACTTAACTGAACATGTACCCAAACCGCCTCTAATAGGCAATTTAACTGTCTACAAAGAATGTTTTAAATTTCCAAAATGTTGAAAAATCATATGCGAATCAATCAAATAAATCCATTCAGGAGCGTAGCTGTCATCGATTCTCTCACTCCCGCCTGTAGGTGCTTATGAGAGATGCAAGATGCCGGCCGGTTGCTGCGTTCGAAACTGACACCTCCGCAGCTTAAATTATTTTAGCTTTAGACCAAAGAAAGTTGGAAAACATATTTTGGACTAACTAATGGACTGTTCAGAAGTAGGTTTAGTACAATTTTTGGACTTTTTATGAGATAGCCAGCAATTTTAAAAGAATCGGGCTTTTACATGAAAAAAACGCGCACTTTTGCAATAGTTCGAAAGAAGTTGAAAGGAGAAGAACAGAAGTTTGAAGAGCAAGAACAAAAGTAGCAGATGAAACTAAACAGCATTAAAATAATGCAATTTGGGGCTGATTTCAAGCATCTCCTGAAA
>NW_026018118.1:0-1153 GCF_020466585.1 Dendroctonus ponderosae
AAACCCCCATTAGTTTCAATCAGTGCATTATTTTCATCTTTCTCTGTTGTAACATAGTGCGTTGGCTTTTTTCTATTCAATTTGTTTCTATTTCTGAATCCTTCGGGTTTCATACTTGAGTATTTTGAAATTTTTTGCTTTTAACGCATCAAAACACCTGCAAACAACCTGAACATTGGCGTTGAAACCCTAAATGAGCTACATTTGAAAACGGTTGCCAATTCTTGTCCATTGAAACAAACGAATTTTTAATGGAATTTTTTAGTTTAATTGCATCCCATGCAGTTCAATTACCTGTTTTCGCAGTTTCCCTTTGAAATCGTTTCCCATTTGCTCATAAACGGGCATGCAGCTCAAACAACCAGCTTTCCAAGCGGCAAACAATTTTTTCCATCCACTTTAATGTTAATCAGATGAAAATGCAGTCGACCAAGCGAAGATTTGTTTTTTCCGTACATTTTAATATTCTTCAGGCATTCTCGAAAAGGAAAAGTACGACATAACACCGGATTGCATGAACACGTTTTTAATGGAATTAGATATAGTTCGGTATAAATTGGGCATTAACATATTTTCACACGTTTCACGACTGACTGTTCCAGCCAGTAGAAAGTGATTGTTTTAAGAGCGCATAATTGGAAAAAGTTACTTTTTGGCTGGTTTGTTGATGGCGTAATAGATTAAGAACCTCAACATGTGCAAAGAAGCTTTTGATGGGCAATTTTATCACGTGGTTGGTGCTCAATTGAACGAAATTTCACTGCAAAATAATGCAAAAATTGTCGAGAAAATCAAGTAAAGTTGAACCCATTGAGTAAAAGGAAAAAATTACTATAAAACTATAGAAATGGTGAGTTCTGAAATAAACACCTAACATTAGTTGCGCGGCCCTTCAGAGAAATTAAATTGTAAAAAAATATTTAAGAATAACCATTGTGCAAAAGACCAGTTCAAAACTCAAAATTATAATTGCTTTCTCAAAAAATTGAACAATACATATACTTTAGACCAACATTTTGTCATAAATTCGCAATTTTGTGATGATTTAGTTCCCCATTTTATGTTAGTGGGTTGCAATAGCATGCAAAATCACAAGCCTGTTGGAAGTCAAAAATCCATTTACCTTACTAGTGCGATAAGGCCATTATTAGAT
>NW_026018119.1:0-1148 GCF_020466585.1 Dendroctonus ponderosae
GAGAAATGCATCGAACTCATTGAAAAACATGCTGGAAGTTTGAGATCCGAAATAATAGACATTTTCGGCACATTTTAAGCGATTTTTGAGCGTTCACGATTTTTAGCCGACGAGTTTTTCCTTATTACTGACCCAAACCCTGTATAAATCTATATTTGTGACCTTCTTGCGTCGAAAGGAATCGATTGAGCTGAAAAAATACGCATGTGAAATTTTCATTTTGGGTCGAAATTTTTCCAATGGTGAGGGTCGGGAAATTTTGTCAAAACGTCTTAAATTTTACATCATTTTCAGCTCACGGACGCGAGGAATGCAACCAACTCATTAAAAACTTGCTAGAAATATCAGATCCGAAATAATAGACATTTTCGGCACATTTGAGGCGTTTTTTGAGCGTTCACCATCTTTAGTCGACGACTTCTTGTTTATCATTGACCCAAACGCTTTATAAATACAGATTTTCTTGATCCTCTGGTGAAAAGTACCTACTTTCGCCTCAATTTTCGATAATTCATCAAAGTCAATATTACATTAGACCACTATTCGTAATAAATGGGAACAAATAATTTTCCACTCACGTAATCAAACATAGCACAATCCCATCTAATAGGCCTACTCGAGTAATGGACAAAAACGTGTTTCGATCCGCAGCTTACACAGAAATAGTTATTTGGAAAATTGATTATTTTCCAACCTTGATGGAAACGCTGTTTTAGGTGCTTGACCGTTTTGAATCGACTTCCACGAAACACACAAAATATACATAAAAGAATGGTGAAAGTGAAACACGCAGATGCGTTAATCAAAAATTCTTAATTTAAAAGCGTATTTATTAAACGTCCCATTCGAGTATGGTTCTGCTTGAATTGAACGAGCGCACAACTGAATTTCCATTTTCTAAAGAGTCTTTGAACTTCAGTTCACGTCGAACAAATATTCGATAATTTTCTCGTACTCCCCAAATCAGATCCAATACCTTCTTAAAAAGCATAGTGCCAATGTTGAATCCTCAGATTAAACAGATTCATTCACAGATCACAAAGTCACCTCTGTTTCACTTCTGATCACAGAGTCACAGTCAGTTATTTTAATAAACTTCCTTTTGGGTATTTCGCCTCAAAAATTTTTATCTTTAAAAAGGCCGAATT
>NW_026018120.1:0-1153 GCF_020466585.1 Dendroctonus ponderosae
GTAGTTTGGTGTAACATGAAATCACATTTTATATCCCAATGATAATAAACTTACCATTTTATACCGGGGTGTCCACCAATTTAATATAATCAAATAAGATCTTTAAGTGGCTATAACTTGATTAATTTAAATGCAACCCCATATTTTTTAGCTTACCAGAAAATGCAATTGTTAATTACCTATCGAATCGTACTAGGATGTTGATAACTAAGTTTTTGCCTTTTTACAAAATACACCAAATAATGGTTCTGTGCACCATTTGGTCTTTTTTTTAATTAAAAGGTTAAATAACATAGCAACAATAACCTGAGACTAAGGCAAATTATTTATAACAAATATTCGAAATGTTGGCCGTCCATTTCCAGGCACCTGTAAATTCTTTTTCTCAAAACCACTGCTAACTCTGGACAACATTTGCGGAGTTACAGTTTTAAAAGCGTTTCTTATGCCTGTTTTCAAATCGTGTGAAGTTGTCGGAAGCGTATGGTAGACAATTCCTTTTATGTACCCCCGCAAAAAGAAATCTAGTGGAAGTCCGGAGATCTGGGGGGCCAATTTTCAAACCCATTTCTGCCAATCCACCTGTTTTGAAAGTTGGCATTTAAAAATTGCCGAACTTCGCATTGATAATGAGGCGGAGCTCCATCCAATTGAAGCCACATGTTGATTATAATATTGAAAGGGACTTCTTCTAATAATATTGAGAGATGGTTTATTAGAAACTGGAGAAACATCAAACCATTTACATGTCCTTTAAAAAAATAGGGTCCAATTAAATATTGGCCCAGTATTCTACCCCACACATTAACTGATCAAGTATTTTGATTTTTCATGACCCTGTATGAGCGCGGATTCGAATCAGAATAATAATGAAAGTTGTGTCTATTCACGAGATTTTTGTTATGAAAAGTACATTTATCACTAAATAACACATTTTCGAAAAACTTTTCATTTTCTGCCACTTTATCTAACACTCACATGCAAAACTCAGTTCGGTTTTCAAAATCATTTCCATAAAGTGCTTGGCAAAGCCGAATTTTATAAGGATAAAAGTTGTACTTTTTGATAATTCTGGATATACTTGATTGACTAATGTTAGTACTTTTGGATATTAGATTTTGACTAACATTGGGATTTTCGATAACTGAACCAA
>NW_026018121.1:0-1243 GCF_020466585.1 Dendroctonus ponderosae
TTACAGGATTGAATTTGAGAGCAAGAAAGTTAATATTAATAAAAAAATCGAGACACAAGCCAGATTTTATGGTAAGCGAAATAAAGAAAAGCAGAAACTTGAAAATTGTCGGCCTTTGCCTAACGAGGCAAAAATGATCATGATTAAGTCAAAATGCGACAGTGCTAAATATTAGTACATCAGCCAATAATGATCACACATATTTGTAGATTTGTATAGAAATAAAGTATTTTGGTTTAAATTTAAGTGTTAATTTGAAAGTCAGCGGTGAACCTTACCTCAAAACAACTCTTTCAAATTTACGTTTTTCGCCGTTGTACTGCGTTTATGCGCATGCGAGTCATTTCGGAATAAAATAAGATCTACTGCGATGAACGGCTCGTCTTGYTACCGCGTTACGCAGGTAGCGCTGCAACTGGCTGACCGGCGACTGACGGCACTAAAATTTCGAGTTTTTGTTTAAATCAGTTCTGTCCTTTTTCAACTTGCAGAACAACGCGGCTGGATATTATTCTTCAATTGCTAAGTTGACTTTGCTAAATGAAATTAACCTACGAATTCAATTTAACATTATTTTAACCACGTTTCCGATTGATCGGTCGTGTTAAAATAATTTCATATTTCTAATACCTGTACGGTATTAATACCTACAAATAACATAGTAGAATTTTTTTGTGAATATGTATTACCGTTTTTTGTTTACTCTTTCTTGTTTGTTTGTATAATTACATTTGCATAAAGATGAGTCCTCCTGATGATCGTGTTCTTTTCGTATAAATGTATAATAAATAGCATCAAACTGCAAAATTTCCTATTTTGAAGAGGGTAATCTTGAAAACTACGCAAAAACCGGTTATTCGAATTCTCTGATCCAAATAAAGGTATTAATCGTCGCAGAAAATGTTTTGAAATAATGGAACTCTCTCTTCTAAAAGAACGACTTAGAATTAGGACTTTGCCTGGCCAAATTTGTTGTTATTTAATAGTTCTGCATGGAATAGAGTCCTGCAGCACATAAGTAGAAGACTTCTGGTGGGGATTCCTACTCCGATAGGGCACAAGTTTAGCTACCCAGTTTATCCTTTTGGGACTCTTTGGAAGACAATTTGTGTTTTTTTACTTAATAAATGTTACTTTATTTTGATCTGGGTATATATTATTTCATTCCCTGTCATGGATCCCCTTAAATCTGGATCAAAATTGTGTTCTGAGTGTTACAATTTCGATGTCCTTACACATTGTA
>NW_026018122.1:0-105 GCF_020466585.1 Dendroctonus ponderosae
GTTACCTTATTTCTAAAAATTATTTGGAACAGAAGATTTAAGATTTTGAAATGAACGCCAAATTCCTAATAAATTCTTAAATAATTACAATCTGCTTTTCCCAGA
>NW_026018122.1:250-390 GCF_020466585.1 Dendroctonus ponderosae
TTTCCTCACTAGTATTTTTATTCAGTCATTTTGTTTCTATTTTAATTGCCGACATTTTTCGCTATCCTTTCATGGTGTACTCTGATCCTCAATTCAATTATTTAAAAAAACTCTTCTCTGAATTTTAAATTCATTTAGAC
>NW_026018122.1:511-1144 GCF_020466585.1 Dendroctonus ponderosae
TAAGTTGTTATTAAAAACTGAGAAATTTGCAAAAAACTATGTCAGAAATACAGCAGCAATGTTTTTCAAGGTAATCTGCCTAATTAACATTGCGCAAATACCTCTGGCCTTCGTAATTATTTAAAACTCCGGTAACCACGGAATTATACAGACGGACAATAAGATTGACAAGGGTAAACGGTAAATTCAACAGGAATCGTTGAATGACGGAACTTATTTCGAAATGTCAAGCTGTTCCCATAACCTCGAATTCTGCAGGGTTTGGTGTTTACAAGTAATCCATACAACGCCAAACATTTGACTGGTTTGACTGGTTAAAAAAACAAGCTGGTGCTTGTGTAATCTCCTTATTATCCACTCTTATCAAGCAGCTTCTCGTATTCAGTTAATAAACTCCTGTTCCATTTGGATCTCCTTGTGCTGTCTGTATCGTACAAACGTGGCAGAAATGAAGCTGGTATTGATTTGGTGCCTGGGAAAGTGTCAGTTATTGAGCAATGTTCTGAGTGCCCCTGAAAGGCTCTTCTGCAATATTGTCCAATACTTGTTCCTCTGTGCCTGGAACCTGAACATCGATTGTCGCCTGCTATGTTACTGTATCATTTCCCTTGGACTAATTGCAGATCCGTAAAT
>NW_026018123.1:0-1183 GCF_020466585.1 Dendroctonus ponderosae
GTTTTCATAAATCGTCAATAATCTGCGAAGATGGTAGCTGTTTATTGGTGTCTTGAAGGCTGTTAGAAAATACACGGCTTCCTATCACAAAAGGCGTATGTCTTAAAGTTGTTCCTAAAAATGCTTCAAAGATTTTTTTTATCTGTAAAAAGTATTTATATAAACAATAAACAACAAGTAATATATATATATTTATATGTATTTTTGTGTAGTTGTGTCATTTATCCCTATTATCTGCTGCCCCTTGCGGCACAATTAAAAATAAGCAAGTGTAGTGGGTTGATAATGCAGGTTTGTTTGAATTTTTTAATTCTCAGCCACCCGGGCGCGCCACTTTAGCGACACACTTTCTACAAGAGTAAGAGTCGTTTTTATATAAGCCTTGTTCTATGCCGAAAATCGAGCGCGAAGCATCGCTCCCACAGGCACTAACGTGCACCCTATCATTGTTTTTGGTTTACCCGTGGTCTAATTTGACACGGGCCCCTATATTGGATTTTTTGATTATTGTGCCATAAAGGCCTCAAAGCCTTAGTGATTGGAACCATAACTAGTTCCAACCAACCCACAACCCCGACGTCCTGAAGGTATTTTCGACTAAAAATTCGTGCAGTACCCGACTGAAGCCAAGTGGCAAACTCAACAGAACTTGTTCGTCTGGATCAATTAAAAAAGGTCGACCAAACAAATTCCTCTGGCGGCTGAGAGACAACAGGCTGCTTGGCTCCAAACCTGTGAGTTTTTTAAACTTGATTTCCCTTTCGAGACAACGTTTTCACCGTCAATAACTGACGGTAGTGTGTAGTTGTCACTAAATGTACAACTGGTTCCAATCATAGAGAAAGTAAGGCGGTATAATGTTAAAACTTGGAACCGCGTTGCGCTACAACCGGCTGACCGTCAGTAACGGGAAGCTTTGACGGTAAAAACAGGTATCTAGATTATCGGCTAGTTAGAAGCGGGAATTTTAAATTTTTAAAGGTACAAAATACTCCGGGTACCCAAATTTCGGTGTCTACACATGTTCTCTCTGTTATTAATGGTAAATGTGCTGTTTACTCAACAGGGTGCAAACAAATTCCTATTTCCATTAATAATGAACCAAGACTACAATGTGTAAGGAGATCGAAATTGTAACACTCAGAACACAATTTTGATCCAGATTTAAGGGGATCCATGACAG
>NW_026018124.1:0-33798 GCF_020466585.1 Dendroctonus ponderosae
GTTTCATTCTAAAAACTGGCCATCGAAAGCATCAAATATTTGTAAAAAATATGGAGAAATATTGACTTTATTAATGTAGGACGGTTTTTTTCGCAAAGCTGGAATACGTAAAACTCAGTGATCCAAAAATATTAACGTGCTGAAAACTCCAGGGTTAACTGTTGTAACGATGATGCGTATAACTTTATGGAATGTGTTATTAGATGGTTTTAAGGGGGTGAAAGTTCACACTGCTAGGGGTAAACCGGGGTTGCGGTCGATGATCGTTTGGCTTTTTATGAATTTTATGCCCTTTTAGGGTTACGGCAAGCAGATTGTGGATTTCAGCGAAATGAACTGGAAAATGACCTGCTTATGGCTTAAAAAAGTTTGAACGTCGTGGCAGAAAACGAAATTGAAGAAATATGATTTTTATTTTTTATTTAGCTTTTTGAACATCTGTTACATCGAAAGAATTTAAAGCCATTTAGAATATAATGTTTACTTTTTATCGCCCAGCACAAGTAACAACTATAAAAGAAGCATTTGAAAAATAGTATGTAAATACCTTCTGTTTAAAACCGTACATATTTTTTAGAGAAAGGAACAATACTTTCAAGTCCAAGTCTAATGACTCAATTAAAATTCAATTATTCTGTTGGAGATATATCTGAGAATAAATACCTACACAAAAACCCTAAGAACTTAACAATAATTAAAAAATAAAGCCTTATTCTTATCTATTTGATACTTATTGTGACACAATTAATACATGCTGCATAAACATTGCGCTTTGAAAGCCAGTATCGAATACTCTTTGTTCCAAATACCAATAATGAAACTATAGTGCATTGCAAAAGACGAAAAGAATAGTAACTAGTCAGGTTTTATTCAATAACACATACAAGTTGTATTATTAGGTAATAAGCAATTGCTTACAATGTGTTGCACCCACACCTAGCTAGTTTAAGTGACATTAATATTTGTTTTATTTGGTTTTTTTCCTTGAGTTTCACTTCTATTCTCGCCATAATAGGCTTGAAATATGTAGACAGATTTTGCATCGAGTGGTTTTTACTTATTTGCCATGTATGGGCAATTTCGTTAGCGCGAATAAATTAGACGGCATTTTCAGAGTTTGAAAAATTAGTTCTGGCAATGAAAACAATAAAACGAGCATTGGACAGTTCGAAAAACATGTGCCGAGTAGTGATATTTTGAAATTTCAATTCCTTTTACAAACAAGTTTTGCAATTATAGCTTCGGTACAAACATCGAATAAATAATTGTAAGAAAAATGTGTCTTAAAAGGTTAAATGCACATCTCTTATGCAAGTCCTATTAGATCTTAGACACTGGCCGGCTTACATTTTAAATGTGCTTGAGAGAATGAAAAATTCATAAAAGTGAATATACTAACTAATAAATGAATAAATTAGACGGCATTTTCAGAGTTCTAAACAGTTTTCTGAACATTTTTATTCAAAAAATAAGAAAGAAATTAAATGGTATCTGGCAAGCGTTGAAAAGAAATCAACAAGCGACATTTTTATACAAAATGCAGAATGGTACCACGTGATTCAGACAGGTTGATGGAATAATATTTCAAAAAGATCCCACCACTGCTATTTATTTACACTAAAGCTACAAGCTGAAATCACAACGATATGGGTAATACACATTTTTATTAGTTTTAAAGGAACCAGGCGGTTAGTTCAAGTTGTATCAAAACTATTTCAATTTGATTGACCTCAAAAAAAAACAATTTCATTCAACGCACGAACTTATACGATGCAAGACTATGTCAAAATATAGAAAAAGTCGTTGATTGTAGCATAAATGAGCACAGACCAGTTTTCGTTATTAGCACACTTAGAAAAGTGTTCTTCAGTATTCAAGTATTCACAATCCCAATACAAATTCTGCAACAGATAAAAACACTAGCTGAACAAACCAGAGCAATGAAAATTATAAAAACCATTTTCTATTTTTTAAATATTGATTATGCTAACTCATACTGAAGACGACGGGCGCCCATTCAGTTTGTTTAGTTGTACATTTGTACTTACTTTACATTTGTTATTTAACAATGGAAATTTTGTTAAAATGAAAACAGATATGGAAGTTTTCGATCTAGAAATACTCGATTTTTGATATTTACAATTTGCTTTTCGAAAACCCAAAGGTGCCTAATTAGATATAAAACTTAAGTCAACAAGGAAGCAAACACTCCGATCCTATAGTGTTAGGGTGAACGAAACATTGCAGTAAAATATATAGTAATAAAACATGTTGTGTGTCTCAGGCAAAAAGGCATCAGACAACTGAGAGGAGATAAGAAACCATGTATAGAGGCCACTCATAGGTATATAAAAAATACAAAATACCAGAGGAAGAAAAACTAGAACTATAAAACGTACTTTAAAAGTACAAAAACACTTTAAAATTAGCAGAAAAAGTGATTGGAGCTGCAAAGGCAAACATTTAATTCAACAGAATCGGTGCTCCCTTAACCGAAGTCTTGCCGTTTATACTCCTACCCCACACGTTGCTCCTTTCTGACTCGCCCAGTTCAAAGACTATTCCGTGATCGACTAATTTGTTCATTCACACGAGAAGCTAAATTTTGCGCACATCTTTCACTAATTACACTCTATAAATTTTCAGCACATTAAAGAAAAGCAGCTTTGAACAATAGACTTGATGAAAATGAGCAAAGTTCCTTACCGAAGGTTCCCTATAATATATTCTAATCAGATCTGCTCAATTGCCCTCAATCAGATACTGAGCGTTCATGCCCACCAAAGTAAAAACGCTCACCGGTTAATCTCCGGTAAATAAACTAATTACTCCTGAATCTTGGCGGCTCCGAACTACCAATCAAATTTCCCAGCAAAGAGCCGACGTTGTCTTCTTAAGTTGAACGAAGAAGCAAATACGTGACGTGGAGCAAAAAGGGCACGTAATCTAAACGAGATCGATACGGCCTTTTGGCGGGACTTGATATAAAGTTTATACAGTTTGAGTTCCAAGTTGGGAATCCGCAAAGTTGCTCCTGAAGAATTAGGCTGTTTATGTTGACACAAAGGCCGGAGTGCGGATTTTAGTGGCGGAGGAAAATAAGCTCCCTACTTAAAAAAATATATCAGTTGCTGTTGATCCTGCATACTACAAGTAAACTTGAAGACCGACTGATGAACAGATCTTCTAGCAATTGCAAAATTTAACACTTTCACCCTTCAATTTGCCCCCAGTTCTATTATGAGATTATTTTAAAATTCGCTTTAGGCATTCTCTATTGGAAAAGGCGAAACAGCACGAATATCTATCCAGAGAAAGTCTTACAAATATATCTTTAACCAAAGAAGCAAAAAAATTCAATGAAATTCTGTAAGAAGCACCATTCACGGAACATCCAACGGCAAAATAACTTTTATTAGCCAACCCTTTTACAGCTGAGCCTTTCCCGAAAATTCAATCCAGATATTTAAGTATGAATTATCTATTAGAAAGTAAAACTAATCTTTGTTTGGGGCAGAAATGTCCTTAATTCTTTCTCGTTGATCATAATGGTTAGCATCATCCAGCTTTGCATTTTATATATTCCGTTTTATCATTGACGCTTATTAAAAGAGCGCTTTTTACATTTTTAATGAGATGCTCCATGACTGAACATTCAATAATATACAAATCTGAGCGACCAGCAGCTGATCACACTGCATGTAGCAGAAAAAAAAGCGCCCTTACAGCTTAACTCCCCATTCAGTTTATATCGTAAATCCGATAGCTCTTGTATACGCTTCGGAAGGAAAATAATCCTTGAACTCGAACATTGTACTCCAAGAATTGAAGACTTCTAACTTCGTTTTCCAGCTTCATTGTTGCCGCAAATAACTCGGCTAAATAACTGATCGTATCACTGGAAAATTTCTATTTAGAAACCCTTCGACCAAAGGAGTTCAATTTCTGGACTGTCAGAACATGTAGAACGACGATTTCTGAACAATAATTGGTCCTAAGTTGTCGCAAAGTGAACTTGAAAATTGATAAATGGCTGTAGGAAGCAGACCAGAAAATTAAGAGTAGAATCATTGCCACATTGGGTTCTGTATCCTTAACTCCGCCTCCAAGCAGGCACTATAGATTTTTCCGGAGTTCGGTCTTTGTATGTAAAATCTGTTGAGTCCGCGAGTGAAAATCCTTGTTAAATGTTGAGCTCCCTATGCAAGGGGAGAGACAGCCGGTGAATGCCCGATTCGAGAAAAATAATCGATTCCATTGGGAATCTTATAGCGAATGATCTTAAATTGAGGTCCATTCCATGAGCCCAGGGCTCGGAAATTGAACGTGAAAAACGGTCTGCTCATCAGCAACATTTGAATTAACTGTATGTTAGTTAAGCTTCCGTATCCATCCATAACGTTTTATTCGCCTCAATCCACATCTACATAGAGCCAATGTCATGTAATTTTAAAAAGTATTTTTTGCGATTGTTGTCGTCTATCAGGGACCGAAAATCGTGAAAAAAATTTTGGAGATGTTTTTACGTCGCCACGCACCTTTTTTTATAAATGTACGGTAAACTTGGCCAGACAAAGTGGACCTGGAAAAGCCCGAAATCAGGTGCTCAAATCGAAATACATCTGATAAATAAACTTATAAAAGCACGAAAACATCCTACCGATGCGGAGTTGAAACTAAGTGTCACAAAGGCCTAGAAAAAAGGTTAGGACTCACCGAACTCCTAAATAATATAAATAACCAGCAGGAAAAATGAAAACAGACATTCACAGGGCTTCAAAGAAAGTATGCTATAGAACAAAAATGGAGGGAACCCGAAGATCAAACCCAGCACAGAGTATCTAAATAGAGAATGGAAGAAAACATCTGAAGATTACCAAGCTCTAAACAAGATCATAAAAAAGCAAATTCGAAAATCTATAAGAGATTACAAGATCGCAGTTATTGTCGCCACCATCGAGGATAATAGAGTATTAAAATCTAAGATGCGAGTAGGCAAAGCTAAGATTGGGAAGCTGAAAAACGCATAACACGTTCAGTTGAAAATAATTACTACTTTCAACTAACTACTCTTTCTATTAAAGAATTTAATACCTGCATTATTCATTTGTCCTCTAGCGTATTCACATCACGGAAATAAACATGCTGGCTGCTTGCTTCAGTCACACATGTCGAACAATAGAGCAGATCATGTCTGATGGTAAACCAAGGAATTAATAGAGAAATATTCCCTTTCAGTGAAGTTAAGGTTTTGCTAACTGGGCCCTGAAGCAAGATGAGAGCATGTTCGATAGGATGTCATGATTTTTTATAAGAAAGTTATTTTCTTGAGGCTCATGACCAAACAATGCCAGAAAGTCGTTTTCACATTTCTCGCGTGGTACTAAGATTGGATAAGATTTTTAATTAAAAAAATCGGTATTCTAACAGACTTCTGTGCAATTGACTATTCAAAGGCAAGAAAATCCCAAAGCCGATCGACTGATTACCATTGGCTAGCCCCGTGTAATTTAGTTACAAAGTTTCTTGTTCAATCAAGGAAATACCCTGTACACTCAGACCGTTGATATAATTTTTTTGATCATATACACAATTCACGTCACAGTGCATTTTTTATTCCTGATATTGCCACCAGTAAAACCAACGATATCTCAAGAAATCTTTAATAATATCAGCAAAACTTTCAGGAATTTCTCACTGTTTCCCGTTATCCATCACTTTGTTCATCGTAATAATGTAATAATATATAATCATTCGCACCTTTCTAAGATCCAACGCATGGAACAGGAAGTGTTTTTAATATTACGTAACAAATGTCTCCGTTAATCTTAATAAATCACATAGTTATGCGCCTATCAAGCTGGAATTTCAAGAAGAAAGAAGTCGCTATCCTGAAACATGTAGGAGGGGAAGAAACCGTGATGCTTTCTCTTCAAATCGTTTGGGTGATCGTGCGGTGACAAAATTGAATCGGGTGGGCGACAGTCCTCGATGGTTTTATTCGAAATTAAGTTGACCGACAAGATTTATTAATTTCTTTTATTGGGTCATTAATGGTTTAGTCTGTCTGTCTGGTTCCACTAAAATAACTTGAAAATAGTAATATAACAATAACTCGGACCGCTTCGAAAAATATACAACCTTTGGAATTTAGGAACATTTAATATTTCGATCATTACGACGACGAAACTGAATTTAGTCTGTCTTAAAAAACAATACCTGCCAATACCGCTATGCAAAATCGATGATACTTGTTCTCTAACCGGATTATATTGAAAGATTATTCGTCGTTAACAAAATCTAGTGGAACTCTGCATGTGGGTCCACTCTTTCGATGTCACAAAGGAAATTTGAGAAACCCTTCGAAAAATTGCGTGTGGCCCGCATATTTAAAACTGGGTGGTATGAAGAAGCATTTCAAAACTGATGAGTGTTATGTAAAACCTCACAAAATATGCCCTTAGGCATACAAATCGTTTCCGTTATGAGTATGGGAGATGTAAAATAATTAAATGAAATTGAAACAAGTGCCGAAATGTACCGAGTAAATGACTCAGTTTGAATTGGTCCAGTTTAAAACATGGAAAATCAATCAGTTGTTGTTAAACTAAATTCGACGCAAGTTTAAACATTCAAAAAAATTTGTTTGATGAAACATTCACTAGAACTAGTTTGTTTATTATAATCAAGGTTTAGTAGGTTTGCTTTAGGACCTAAAGTTTAGGTAAAAGTTCATTAAGTTCCTACTGACTGCTTTCTAAGCAAAAATTAAAAAGTGGGGTGAAGAGTGCAAAAATGGTAAAATGGATAAAAGTGTGCTTTACCTCCACGTACCTCATGTCTTATCAATCACCCTGCATAATCGTAAAATGCCGATAAAAGTAAATGATTTGATTTATTATTAATCTAATCAATTAACTCATATAGTTGAGAGTTTTTTCTAATTAATTTTGCATTAACACAGAAAACTCCAAAAAGCCAAAATGTCATAAAGCGACTAAACCACTATATTTTTTGTGTTACGATATACAGTAAAAATTCAAATTTATGAAAATAAAACTAGCTGATGGAATAGTTGTTGAAAAAATATTTAAATATTCCACCAACAAGACAGCAACCCTGTCGTCCAGATTAGAGGTTAACGAGCTGAGAAATTTCCGAACAAAAAGGTAAAAAATGCATGCAACAAATGAAAACGTGAATGTATGATCATGTGATGTGATGGTATCAGAGAAACATAAAGCAGCAATGGATGATGAAGAAAATACTAAACGTTATGGAAGAAAGAATACCTATTCGATATACGAACACATGAAGGTCAGAAGATGGGTCTCAAAATGATCAGCACAATCGCCAAATGTAAGATATTCAACCACTTAAAAAACAGCACGCTATTGCTTTCTTACAGATAGATCAGCAATTCGCTGAGGACGATACCAAATCACCTGGATGTTTCACCACAGTCTTACTAAATCCAAAAAAAGAGAGCTGGAGCAGATTTAAAACAACTCGAACAACTTGAGACTCTAATACGATTAATCACCTAGAACTGCTGCAGATATGGCTGCATGGAGGAATGCTTCTATTACCCTGAACAGATATGCATACCATTAAAGTTGCGTTAAGTAGAGCAAATGCCGTTGGTGGATTGTTTAGTACTATTAACATAATGGAAAGAGCATGCCTAGAACATGTTCTTAGAAGAATACAGAATCCTTCAGGTTAAGGGTAGAACATAAATTCGAGAGTCGCAGAAGAATTCGAAGAAGGAGCTAAACAACTGTTTAGATCAGATGAGACTCGCAGACAATTCGCTAAAGTAATTCCCAACGTTAGGTGATCATGTTATAGAGCACTCGAAGAAGAACGAATCATTTCTCGGCCTCTATTTGTAGAAGCTCCTCACCCTACGTTGCATCTAAGTAGATCTATAATAATCCCAAAGTTTTCATTCTGTCTCAGTTCTGCCCATACAAATATAACACCTTCTTGTTCTGGCGTCCATCATCATCAATAATTAAAAAACCTCAGCCCCTCGCTTGATTTTTTGGTGCTCTCAGGTGTCGTTATTTTTGCAAATTGCTTCATTTTTGAGCCAAAGTGTCGAATTGAGTTTGTACTTTAACGGTAATAAAAAATGAAAACAACTGTGAACATAATCGAACAATATTATTTTGATCATCGCTAAATGCGGTATGTAAACCCGATCGTTTAAATCCGTTGATGGTGGAGCGGTTCAATGGCTTCGCTGCATGCCTTTTAATAAATCACATTCTTCAGCTCCGCAAGTGGATGTCGATTACTCGACAGCGTTGCCTACTTATTTACCAATTCCCGCATCTAAAGATGGCTTTTCAAATCTCAAGAAACGAAAGTTTTTCTTTGGCTGACACATAATTAAACATAAAACTGCTTTGGTAGACTTAAATCCAACAGTTTAAAAATCTGCAGTTATAATGAGAAGAACGATATTATTAATGGTGACTTTCAATAATGTAGTGGCTTGAAGTATTGCAGCATTACAACTGCATTAACATTTAGAAGAGCATAGGAATAAAGTATGTGCTTAAAATCAGTAAGGAAAGTTCAAATCGACAGTATTTAATTGGTGCTCATTTTATTCAACTGTGTGACACCAATAACTGTATTTGCCAGTGAAAATTTATACAAAGCACTGAGCAATAAGTTGTTTTCAACTATCTATAATACACTTTCTTTTCCTCCTTACAATATCATTGCATGATTTAATTGATCCTGACCTGGACAACCGTTATTTCCCCTACTTGAAACAGGTTTTCTACTCAAATAAACCATTCCATATTATTTGAATTTTTTCTCCGATTTCTATACCGTATACTTGTTCCAAATTTTATTCAAGTTTTATAATCGCTGACTAATAGCGTTTATTGTAGAGATCAGGCTTATTTAAATAAAATATTTGGAAAGTCAATTAGCTGAGTCGACAACGATGCGCATAATATTAATAACCAGTACTCGAGTACTTTACTCTTGTTCTCTCATTATACGAAGTGATATTAATAATAAGGAACCAGTTCTGTTCACACACGGTACGACCATAACTGAACAAAATTCTTTCATAAAACAAAGACGCCGATCGAGCATCGAGGCTGATGGAAATGCAAACGATTTCTGAATGTTTCGTTCGCTTCTTATATTATATTCTTCTTATATTATTTTTATTTTCTTGTTTCAACCTAGAGAAAAGGTCAGTTTCCAATAAAATTTTAACAAGTTTAGCGAATTTATGGAGTATATTTTTACTAAACACTTAACACACACATAACAGTTCGTTTGAAATTTTGAACTTTATATAAGTAGTTTATATTCAATAAACCATTAGTTAATGTCTGGTAAGGTCAAGAACGGCTGAAAGATGCAGACAGATGCAACACCTTCTATTGAATAATTATTGAGCAATAATTACGTCATATTAATATCTTTACAATGAAGCTACTCTGAAAAAACGTTATATACATGAAAACTGAAAATACTAGGCTGTAATGTAAAGTTGCATGAATGTTTAAGGATTCAGAATAGTTCTGAGTAACAAAAGAGTCATCAGTATAATTACTACATTTTTCTGAGCTGAATAGATGATTAAGAAGTAAAAACGTTCAGAATTTATTGCATAACTGAAACAAATTACAAATGCGTTTGTCAATTCTTACATGTTGGACAAAATTCCCAGGTTACTCTATCGGTTTCCATAGTCGATCTTTTGACAAAACTAGACATTAGATCAACAGATCAATGACTTAACCTGAGTAATTGTTGCTAAATCATGGTGTCCGATCGTGGATCGTGATGTTTACAAGGATGTTGCTCAATCGGAAAAAAAATCGACCCACGATTTACTTGGTATACCGTTAAAATCGACAATCGTAGGAATGAATAGTTGATAGGCGCAATATGTACCATCAGTGATGTAAATCATTTCTTAAGAGACCAATTACGAATTTAAAAAGGCTACCATGTTAGAAAATTGGGTCAATTAGATTAGAATTTATTAATGTCGCGCAAATGTACAAATATTTCCAAACAAAAGTCAGAAAACAATGAACAAAAAGTGACCATTTAAAAAAGTATGTGTTTGCATAGCTCTCTTGGGATCTCAAAGCTATACGACAATCCGATCTGTATCATACCAAACAATTGGAAATAGAGCGAGCATAAAATTGCAATTACATTGACCACGCTCATTCGGTATCCACTTTCTTAGCCTTATCTGATGAAAGCTAAATCCAGAGTAAATCTAAGAGAAAGTCTAATAACTTTTCGTATATCGCTTGTTTTCCATGGCAAATTTATGAAATTTTGTATATTATTGAAACTATTTTTAATGCAGGTACCAACTTAAAATTGCTAGGTAATCATCCAAACATTACGATTAATTGTCTCATATTAAAACTTGCTCCAGCAGCAAATCGGACCGACTGAAGCTACTTATGCACATCGCAAGCTTGTTCCGTAAACTAAATTTTATGCAACCACCTCGATAGGTTGAAAACTTTGTACCTGTGCGAATTTTCACGTTTTCCTTTTCCGAATCCGTTCCAGGGACCGATTTTCCGCGAACCAATCTGTTTCCTGTCTTCGTCGTTTTTCCTTTTTCACGGTGAGAATGTTTGGAGAAAACCCTCTCGGCGTGTTAAAACTTTTCAGTTTTCTCGGGAGTTTTGATGCATGGAAGAATCTTGTCTTTGTTGTAACCCCAGTGTCGGAGCAAGAATTTTCCAGTGACAATTTTTTTTGTATGTGTTTAGCTATTGTTAATTTCAATATAACGTAATATCTGGGACTATCGATTACAATTTTCTCACTAGAATCGAAGGGTTGAAATTTACATATGGAAGGACCTGGAATTTTTTGCGGAAAATGCAAAAAAAATTGTTTCTTTAACATAGTTCCTGGATCTGAACAATTCCGTTTCGATTTTAGTTCATACGAAAACACTTGCAAATAATTGCAAAACAGCGGTAACTCTACGACGCGACCTTCTAATTTTAAATAAATATGCTATTTGCCAGTGAATATCGACATATCCATGTGCGATATTCAAGTATATATTCTTATTTATTATTCCACGCAAAAGGTCGGTAATAAACATTTCTACGAACTCTCATGGCCATCAGCGATATTCGCTTAAAATACTCTGAAAAAGGAAAACAAAAGCGTATCACACAAGCCAGGTCGATCGACATCATCGAGATTTAATTAGGACTGGTTCACAATGAATAAAATACAGACGCGACGTTGCTAATCGGATACCGACTTTGTGGTAAAATCGATTTTATTGGTGCTGGGATGCCGATTTTCATTTGTCTCCAAGGTGCAATAATTTTTCGGCATTTTGGCAAATCCGAGACATTTAAAAATGTAAAATTTCCAAAATAAATTGCCAATTTTGCGTAACACTGACGAATTTAGCATGCGCAATGTTTTTTTACAGATTTTACATCTTTTCTCTAAGATCATAGCACGATGTAAAAAAACTTATCAAAAAAACTATTTGGAAAATTATATTTCGAAGTTATATTTCATAACTGATAAATAGAAAAATTTTCAAAGTGAAAAAATAAGGACCCGATGTTGCGTTCAGATATGTATAGCTTTGTAATGCAGATAATAATAATTTTATATACATATCTAGCAAAATAATGCATCTAAGTACTAATTGTATGACTCTTTTTATGCAGAATTAATTTTTATCACTTTTTCTGAAATCTCAACGGGGGGCTTGATTTCACCAAGTTGTATTAGCAGTTTTAAAAAAATTTTAATAAAAGCGCAATAACTGCAATTGTTAACGGTATGATAAAACCATACTTACTCAGAACAAGGGCAACTATTCTAACTATTTTTTTCTCAATTTCCATCAGCTCAGTGAAGAAATATCTATGTTGCCAATTTCGTTGATTATACAAATATTTAGATATATTAAATACGAGTGGGAAGAAAACTAAGCAATATCTGAAAATAACCTATCAGAAAAAATTGTTACAAGATCTTTTTCGCATGTAAACATGTACTTTTTGTCTTAAATTTACTATTTCAGAATGCGCATATTCGAATATAAATGTAAAATCGCTTTTCTTGAAAATAATATTTGCGATTCCTTGTACAGATATTAATAAGTATTTTGCACAGTTTCAAATAAAATAAATCAAAATATTAGAAAAGTGTACGTTGCTATTAAATTAAGAGCAACGGTGCTATTGTCATTAAAACTGGTGAGGACTTTTATTTAAAAAAAAGACGTATCGTATCGCAAATTCTATATTTCATTAAAAATGATTAATATACTTTAGATAGAACAGAACTAAAAGGAAAATATTACTGAATAGTTTACAAAGATGCATATACAGGGTGTTGGTAAGTCGCTGAAAGACCCTAAAATACACAGCAATATACATAGAATGACTTTTTCTATTTAGAGTTGAAAAATATGAAACTATTTGCTTGAGTATCCTGTGAATTTCAAACACTTTGAATAATCCAAATAAAAACTTGGCAACCTTGACAATTTGCTAAAAGATACATAATGCGCAATTTTAAAAAGTTGACACATTATTATTACCGCTAATTATTTTTTAATTTATTCCGGTAATTGTTGACCACATAATTATTAGATAATTAATAAACAACGTGCAAGGCTTTGTTAGGTAATAAAAAAAATTGGTAATCCTAAACAATCAAAACATCTACAATCTCTTACGAATTGGTAACGTGCGTCAACTGCCGATCAATAGCTAATAATATAATATACATAATTAATGATTTGTAATTATACGTTTACATCTGAACATGAAAATTTGAACTGAAAATGTTACCATCGGGTAATGATTACTACTTTTACACGTGTTTGCAATGTAAAAAGTATTAAACTATTAATTACCATATTTGTTAGATAAGCGATCAAAGCCAAAAAAGTGGAAAGTCGCTGGTGAAAATTCGTTCATCGGCTATCGGAAAACCCGATGTGGAAAATCGAGTAAATTTTTTACCCTCTGTTTTATTGGGATCAATCCAAGAAGTTATTTAAGTAGTAAAATATATCACTTTTTTGTGTCCCAGCCGATACAGTCATAACTTTTACTGCCGGACAAAGAATTGAAGATCGGACCAAAATGGGACTAAAAGAACCTGATTAGTGATTCCGAATAGACTCTCACATAATAAAGTCATAATAAACCAATTCCCCGATCACATAAAGAGATACTGAAAAGGGGATAAAGAAACGGCATATTTCAACAGACTTGGGCAAAGAAATAAATGTTTGAAAAGTTGTTTGGACCATCATATTATACACGTCGCGTATCACAACACTTACTAGTCTGATTTCATAGAACTGCGTTCTAGATTTTCCATATACTTCACCTGTATAATTTATAAGCTTTTTCCAACTTTTTTTTGCTTAAAAATTTCTTTGTTGTTTATAACTGATAATTTTTTACCTGATTGAATGTATCTTTCTGAAATCAGTACGGAGAAATTGTGTGTGGGGTGGCAAAAAATAAGCAAGGAAAACGCACACCAAAGAAACCCAATTAGAAAAACACAAAATGATAAGGGAACGTTCTATGTTGGTTACACAAAAAGCATCCAAATTCAGGAGAATCAGAGCTTTTCAATAGATTGCAAATGGCATAGAATGGAAATAAAATATCTCTTGAAAAATAGAAACTCTCAGTTCTCATGAAATATTGATAGAATCAAAACGTTTTCTCTTTCACAGTATCTATATGCTTAAATAATTTAAAATAAAAAAGCTTCGTTGCAACAAATTACTACTCAAGATTGTATAATTGTTGTATTGTACGATTATACGAACTATTTAAGTTAAATTAGTCGTAATCAATATAGCCGCAAAAATACCCTTATTGTAGAGAGATTTTATGGAACGGTGCCAACTCTGAAGACACGCTCCAAACTTTTTTCGTACTTTCCAGTATTGGCAAAACTTTGCAAATATTTATACGTAATACTCCTCTTGCTTTTATTTTCGTTTTCCATTTTATTGGGACTAACACATGACCTCTTGTCTTATATATCACGTGAAAACTTGACAGAGTTGCTCTCAACAAAATTCACGAACCATCGAAAAACTTTCAACTGGATTAGCTGCCTTCTTCAGAATCTGTGTGGTCTGAAGTGGAAAAAGTGGAGTCATAAGAAATCAAAATAATACTACAAAAATACATATTTGGATTAATCGACATTTTTAAACTAGAAAGGCCAGATTTTCACAGCTTCCTAATACTGAAAGGGTAGATTTTCTAAGATTGTCCATTAATTGAAGTCTGTTTCAACTTTTGCATTGAACATTGAAACCAACTTTCGAGTTGATTAATAATACAAAGTCGTTATTCTGCAAAGTTTACTGTTCAGACTTCCAAGTCGCACATATAAGTAACCGAAAATCAATTTTGGAATGAGAAAAAGAACATTAATGTTTGCAATAGAATCTTCGCTCGAGTTCCATCTATGAACTTTCATTGTACACTTATACTCAAGGAGATTTATCACTAACCCCATGTTATCCAGTTTGCTCCGAACAATATTCCGTCCATGCATTATCCGTAACCAGTCTGGAAAAACAACAGCTTGAGTTATGCAGTGATCTTCGCGAATGTGCCTTTCTCCGTTCTGCCGTTTCTCCTTCGTGGTATCGATCAGAGGGTTCAACTCACTGTGCTTTGCTCACTTGTTACAGGAATGAATAAAACTAGAAAATAAATATCTGGAACTGCTCTAGCGTCCGCTACCTCTCGGTTGTTTGACTTTATTGTCAGTTTTAATCAGTTGTAAAGCTATTTTGATTCTTAAATTATTTTCGTCTTGGTGCAGTTTGTGTTATTTGGTTTTGTTTGCGTTGCCAGAAGAATCAATATCTTTAGTTGCATGCTCAATGTTTGCTTTTTTCAAATACTAGATGTATCGCTGATGCACTGAAAAAAGCTATGTTTCACTTTGTTTCAAGAAATTATATTTGAATTCTTGGCAATTATTGCAAAGAAAGTAAACCAAATACATAAATGATGGCAAGTTGTATTATAAGGTTGTTTCTTACTTTATTAGTAAAAGCGATCAAAATGTGTCACAACTCTATAATTAAATAAATAATGCCGTTATCAAACCAGGCTAACAAAACATTAAAAAATTATAACTAAGAGACTACAACACATCAAAGCCATTTCTTTTGGGTGAATAATAATAAGGCTAACAAAGCAAAGCTTCTAAGGCAACACTCCAATTAACACAGACAAATTGGGATTGGGCTGTCTTCAATTGTGACCCATTTTCGAATTGTCAGCATTTAAAATAATTATTTGTAATTTGTTATTTTAGAGATAGAGCGACAAATCTATTAAAACGTTACCTCATGATAGTGCAAGTAAATAAATAATCTCTAGAAATGCTTAAAACGTACAAATCTCGTTCAAGTATGCGTCAGAATAAATAAAAGATACAAGATAAATGAACAAGAACTCTCATTTTTACATCATTCCTGAGATAACTAAATGACATTTTTAGAAAGTGAACAATCGATAAGGAAATGTTGGCAATTTTCTCAAAAATGTTTTGATTTCAAGAAATTTTTATTCAAGGAAAGCAGATTTGTCCTATTTTTGTTTTGAGTTGCAAAATCGACTCAAACATGACGCTGCTTTTTTCGAAATTTCCCAATTCCCAAGCCTCATTTGAGCCACATAATTTGTTTTGGCATCGTTGAATAGATAATTGAAAAGTCGATTTAGTCAAAATAACGCGAGTGAGAAAATTCGAATAGTTTTGTCCCAGAAATCGAAATTTGAATATTAATGAAGTAGAAAGTCAGTGTTTTGTTGTCTATGAAATTAGGAAAATTATCGTTAGTAAAACTTTCCATCAAACTGATTAATTGCCACGAATTTAAATGCTCAACTAGAGGTTCAGAGATCATTAAGGTTCTGAAAACTGGAGGGCCTGCTTGAAAATGCTGGTGGCTTCAACCCAATAAACATCTAGTACTAATATGCGTAGACTATGGAAAGACATTTGATAGAATAAACCAACCTGAAATGTTAACTATCATTTTATCCAACTATTCACTTTTATATTACCCGAAAACCATAAAATATTGCCAGAAAATGTGAGCAATCATAAATGGTGATAAACAGAACCATTTCAGATACGCGGATGACATGGTCGTAATCACAGAGAAATATAGCAAAACAACGTTAATCTTTTAGACGAGGTTCAATTTGGCTTCGAAACAAGTAAAATTAAGAACCAGAACAATGAACACATAGATAATAACAAGACTTGTCTTAAGACTTATCACCACCACTGAGACTTTTCTTAATTAGCAAATCATTTGCTTCAACCGTTAATCCTGCATTTGGCAACAAAGGTGATTGCATTTTTTTTGAGGATTTAATAAAATTTAAAATTATTCAGAGGAATTATGTAACATTTAATTGATTGATTCCATTGTCAGCCAGCAATCAATTATCATATTGCGTCTTTGAAATTGATGCTGCTTCTTTAACGCTATGAATATTACCAATATAATTGTTGTATCATAAACTATTGAATTTTAATAAGCCAACAATGCCGGCTAAGCATCAGCGCTACCGAACTACAAAACACAATCGATTATAAATCAATCTTAACCAGCTGATGAGTCATATAAAATGCTAATTCAATGGCTCAAAACAATGAAATGTTATAATTTGCATATAAGGGAACATGACCATACAAATATGTGTTTTATAAGATTATTGTTATATCAAAATGTGTTGAAGTCAATTCGAGCGTATCATTTTATTCACGTTTTGCATGTGCGGCTCGTAAAAGGCTAAAGCGGTACCATGACCCTAGATTTAACGTCAGTTGAAAGTTTAGACTGTTTATTCAAGTAATTGTCGATGTTTTCTCTATTTCTACCAGAATTTTTAGTTGATTTCATTCATTTTCATAACACATTATCTTCGACGACTACACTGATTCAGAATTAGAAAATTTTGAGCCCTTTATTTGCATTTTGAATCAAGGAAATAAGTATTCAATATTACGTTGTATCAAACTAGAAGTCGGTCAATTACATAATACTAGGAGAGAAGTAGTAAAGTATTGGAGCTAAGTAAGTAAATGGATTAAGTACTCAGAAAACAGTATTTAATAGCTCAGAATTGAAATTAATTTGCGGATTTACTCAGAACTGTTTTTTTGGCATCCATGTCTATTGTATGAAGGGGGCTCAGATACAAATTTGTCCCTAATGTGATAGCTTAGAAGTTTGCAGATGACAATTTTAAATCCAGGAAAACAACCAACCAAGTTGCACTTGTGCTAATTAGAGATTTCAAAGAACTCATATTATCTAACGTATAACAAGAAACAAAGTTGCTTGCTGAAGATGCTGGCTGAAATGAATCCATGATCGACCTCAGAAGTTTTACCAGATTAATCTCAGTTAACATCGAGCACTTAAGAAGTATAACGAATGTGGAAAGAGAAAATTTTGAAAATAGAACTGATTTCCAAACTTCTAGTTTTACCTCGAGTAGATCCAAAAATTACAAATTCCAGGAACTTTAATTTTTTCTAGAACTCAGCTAAATGATGATTTTAATAAAATACGATTGGAGAAAGAATTTAAAAAATAAAACTTATGAGCGGATTACAAAAGACAAAAAATAAGAAAGTTAGACCGAGAAATGAATTGTGAACTTGTGAACGTTTTGCAGTATTTCATTTTGAATTAGAAAATCGACTCGTTTTACTTTTATCCTGTATTTTTGATTTCTTTTGTATCTCGCCCACTTACCGGCTATTTCACCGTATAACATGACAAATGTTATACTTTCTTTAGAAAATCTTCAAAAATATGTGGTTTTTCATTTGAAAAAATTGTAAATTAGCTGAAAATTTTTGAAATATTTCGATTTCGAAAAAATAACATTCTGTATTAAAACTATTAGTATGCGATTTAGAAATATAATTAATGCATAATTAGAGACCCACCTCCAAATCAGAGTGAGAAATTACTTCTGCTATTCCGTTTATTTTAAGTGAGCATTTTTGATAATGTTTCACTCTATAAAAAAAATTCTGATATAGAAGAGAAGTTTGAGTGTCTGGTAGCCAACAAATAAAGTAAAGTTCTTCGTTGAAGCCAACAATTATTTTGCAAGTTTTATTTTGATTGCAGGTGGCTTATTCAAACAAAGTGTAATTATTGCAAAATCAGTTAAGTATAGAACATTTAGATATCGGACCCTCCTAAAGTGGTTCTATGACATATTAAGTGATTGTGTTTTATTCGCTAACAATTGAACTGTCCACAGCATTCACGAAATCAATGTGAAATTTATATATTAAATAGTTCTCAAACATCCCCTTACGGAGATACGGAGTGTTTTAGACACCGCTGAATTCTTGCATCACTTGGAAAAGAAGGTTGTTTCTATTTAGAACAACCAAGTATAATCTCATCTATAACAGATTTCTTTTTACATAATAAATGTTCGTGAATAAAATGCGGCAATTTAATTGTATTAGATGCTGCCTACGTAACACCATATAAAAATAGGTACGGGCAACAAGTAATTTTTTATCGACCCGTCGGTCTAGACAACATAACTCACCATAAACGATTTTGACCAAAGAAAGTTTAATTGACGTGAAAACAAAATCAATTTTGCTGCGAATGGAGATACCAATTATTATCCATTAACTAATGATCATATTGACTGAAATAAGATATTTTTGATGGCTCGTTATTCACCTACGTGCTCAATACGCTTCTCCAATTCAGTACATAATTGTAGCTAAATAATATAATTCTGAAAGAAAATGCTTATAAACCAGTGGCAGTCTTTCAGCTCGAAAATATGCTAGACCAAAATCAGAATTTCAGAACGTAGGTTACAAAATGGTATAACACCATCTAAAAGGAATGGCCACAAAAAGTTCTCGTAAATATTTTTCTATCATGGTGAGATCACAAATCATACACCTGCTACCTGTAGATTTATACCTGGCGGATTGTCTATAAATCAGGACCCGGAATAATATACGAGGCGCGATCGGGAATTCGCAACTTCACTTGTTTAAGTAAGAAGTTTTGAACTGAAGAGTAAAACTAGCTTGATAGGTTCGGAAGAAACCTAATAAAATAAGATCGATGGAATGCTGTAAAAATAAATAAATTCTAAGTAATCTTGGTCTCCATTCTTCGCTTCGGTCAATTAATCACAAAAATTAGATTCGATTTTTTTGGTTCAGCATACTATATACTACAAATATTGCATCAATTAAGGAAAAGTTAAATTAAGCCGGACCAAATATGTATAAATTTCCTCGATCCGTCAATCTTAGATAAAAAAGTATTAAAATTACACTACATTTGCCGACGCGAAACTGCTAATAGACTTTTTCAAGAAGACATAAACATCATTATACACAGTCATAAAGTTGAAAATCAGGCCTGACATAAAATTTTAAATAACAGCATTCGAATTAAGTTTACCGTGTGATATTGCCAACCATAAACCTGTTTCTATTTTAATTGGTTTTTAGTTCGATTATTACCCGACCACTGAAACATTATGATCTCTGCTAATTTTTTATTAAACATTCGAGCAATATTATTTTGATCGCACCTGGTAGCGTGGTATAAGCATCGATCTTTCCGAGGCAATCTGCGATTAGACATGGGCGTATAATCGGCCCTCGCCCATCCCGCAGTAGTTTCTCTTTACTAAATTGAATTATATTCTTTCAAGGAGCCTCTTACCGCATTGTGCAACATACGTAGTAGTGAATGTTATTTATGGTTGTCCCATATTTTGTTCAAAAATTGTCATTTCCTACATGTTCCTTTCAGGTGAGCCGAACGGAAGCATGTTACATCTTGGCTCAGTGGCGGATCATTCGAACATCAAGAGGAAGTTGTGTGATTGAGCTTTTACAGTTAAAATAATATTGAAAACCGCAAATTTCAGATAAAAATGTTCTCACGAATTAAATTAATGTAATTAAATAAAGTGATAAGTTAAAGAAATAATTAATACTTCATTAAAAACACAATTCAATTCAACTTTTGAACCTATTTGAGCTCATACATGCTTTTTTACATCCTGTTCACCCTGTATTTTTATTTACAATTGAGGTAAACCGGACAAAAATAATACATTTTTGTCTGTTTCCAATTTTCCAGCCCCTGTTCTGTAGTGCAGCGCGCTTTCAATAAATAGAGTGTCACTTTATTTGGGCCGAATCCTAGACCACAGACCAGAGCCACAAAATGTTTTGGAAGATATCAGAAAATTGATAATTTTATATTATAGGTTCGTTTATGTTAGAAAAAACTGATACAGTTATTTGGGTCTTAAGTGGGCTGTGTTGATAGTTTATTTTTTGGATGATGGAGGTTCAATAAAGTTTATCTTGAATAAATAATAATCAAATTGAATTGAATTACACTCCTACATACACTCTTGTAACGAGAAGAAGAGAGGAATTCGATCTTAATAAAGGCCTAAACCTGATGACTCAAGATTCTAATTTTCTTTTTCATCTTTTTCAACTTATCTACTAGTACTTGGTTAACATTTATTCATTTGTGAAGATGTTTCAAAGTAATCAACCTCCTCAAAATGCGACAGCTCACGTAAACATTTAAGTTCGTTTATTTTAAGTAAGTTTCATGTATTTGACGCCGTATTCATGTTTATATTATATTTATTCAAGTTTATAAGTTAGTTATAACTTAACGCAGTTCTAGTTCTATACTATGTTTCCTTTTTTGTTGGATTTTTGACAAACAGCTTTTTTTTCCTTAAAAAGATAATAACAAAATAATTACACTTGTAGTATAGAAATGCAATAAATCGAGCATGGAAAATTATCGTCAAATTTTCGTTCCTTTGAATGAAAATCTAATCAAAAGTAGACATGCACGTGCTGAAAAAAATGTTCATGAGTTATCGAGAATTTTAAAATAATTCGCATTTTAAATATACTCTAAAAAGTTCAGAAAAATATTTCCCTAAAAGTCGCACTTTTGCAGCCATTACTCAATCTGAGACACAAATAAATGCCGGCATAAAACCATTTACTGTATAAACCATATTGATTTGATCACAATAACCTAGAAACTTTGTTTGTACAGATCTATTTACCTGATTTTCATTAAACCTCTGCTAAAAACCGACATTTACTGTCCGTTTTGAATATTTTTGTAATTTCACAGTTTTGTACACAATAAAAAGATGATTGATGAGTTATCAGATAGACCGATAAAAGTGGATTTTGATCGAAATATTACGTTATATGTCAATCTGCATTGAAACAAAATAAGGCGGTGTTTGTGGATAATGTGGTAATGTTTTAGATTAACAGGCATTTTCATCATCAGTAGTCATTAGGCAATAAGAAAATGCATTTTTGTAGGTGTGTAACATTTCGACCTTTTATGGATTCTCTTTTAAACTCTAAGGTATTTTATTTTGGTGGAAATTTGAACTTCCTTGGTCCTCAAGTTATTTAGGAACTTGAAATTAGATTTTGATAATTCTTCCGCAAGTCTAAAAAATATCATTCGCAAATACGAAGAATGGAGAATAAACTATGAAGAGAATACTATCTAGTATCTACTTTGCATCATTTGGACTTCAACAATAATTAAAACTAAATGATGTACGTATTTACTTGTGTAGGCTTCCCGATGCCAAACAAGTATTCCACTTTGTCAAATCAGCGCACTCATTAACCAGCACATTTACAAGATGTTTAACTCGTTGACCGAAAACTTATGACAAACCGTTAACGAGGCTGCGATATTTTTGACAAATTCCTAATAATTAACTTAGAACAGTTGTTTTAATCGTCCTTCGTTAATCATTTCAAATACACTTGCCAGCTTACGGTGATTAGGTAATTTCCAGTGACGTAGATGGAAATCTCCTAAAAGTGCGAACTGAGAGAGTTTTAATTGCGGTGTTATTGCAATAACGTTTCACTTGCGCCCGACAATTTGCGATGTCTCGCTAAAATTATCAAACTTTTCTACATTTTTTAGAAATATCCCTTACATTATTGCATATAGAAATAAATAATCTTCAAAATCATGCAACTTTCATTCTGTTGCAAGTCCAAGAAATATAGTTCCAAAGTGCGGAATATTCCTCATATCCTGAATTAAGTCCAAATTCCGGCTAAAAATGTACTATAAGAAAATTAAACCCATATACCATTCAAAGGAGATTATGGATCGAGAAAGGTATTGCGAGAAATTACGAAAATATCTTTGTTTTTGCAATTTGCAGTCACTAGTCAAAAATTGTTGAGAGAATACTAACTAAAGTAGGTACATCTGTCGATACAATATTACCGACTTCCTGGACGAGTTCAATCCAAAATTAAACATGATTATACGAAAGTGAAAAGAAAATAGTATGGACTATTTCTTATGGATGGATGCAAATTTAACATGTTTGAATAAGATATTTAACGATTATCAGAAAAGTATTAGCTTCAGACAGTCTGTTGCTTACATAAATAGCAAACATTTGCATAAAAAAGTTAAAGTAGATAAACGGTTTTTTTTGTGTCTTGACGATGCTTTTCAACCGTTATTTTTTCTAATTATATAAAAAATCGAATAAATTGTAATCGGTAAATGTGACTTTATTCTATGACATATTTTAATATTTAATATAGCGTTAATCTGATTTATTTTCCTGACTGCGTGTACTTGTTATGATATTGCTATCTTTTCTGGGTTTCAGTCAAAGTGTGAAGTAAAAATTTTTGAAACATCGTTTATTTCATTTCGTTTCGGCGAGACACCAGCGCCATCATCAGATTTAAAATTTTACACAAACGACAAACACCAATTCACAATTAAAACATGTTGTATAAAATGTATAATTCACAAAGTGTTAAAACATTTATCAGTTTTTGAGGGAAAAAATTCTTCCGTTTGGGAAAGCCAAACATCGGAAAAATTTACCTTATGATTGGTAAAAATTAACGTCCTTTTAGGTATTTGCCTTCTTGAAAAGCCTGAGTTTGTCTGAATTATTTCAGGTTTTTAGGTTGTCGGTATCTGATCTTTACCCTACAACATTTACCAAACCCTAATAAAGGCATAAGTATGGAACACCCGGTACACTAGTGAAAAATTAAAACTATTTCTGCTTATCTCAATACATGCATACTACTCTTGCAAAAGTAGAAAATAATTCAGACAAACTCAGGCTGTTCAAGAAGGCAAAGACCTAAAAGGACGTTAATTTTTACCAATCATGAGGTAAGTTTTTCCGATGTTTTGCTCTCCCAAAAGGAAGAATTTCTTCCCTCAAAAACTGATTATTGTTTTAACACTTTGTGAACTGTAAATTTTTTAATGTAAGTGTTTTAATTGTGAATTGGTGTTTGTAGTTTGTGTAAAATTTTAAATCTGATGATGGCGCTGATGTCTCGCCAAAACGTAATGAAATAAACGGTGTTTTAAAAATTTTTACTTCACACTTTGATTGAAACACTGAAAGGATATATAAAATTGAAATATAATTATGTTTCTTCAAAACATATCTCAAACAAATTAAATTTACTCTCTTTAGACTGTACACTTTCACGTTTGTTAACGACTTTACATTTAATCGCCTAATGGCTATTTATTCAAACTCTTCAAATTTGAATACGGGGCTAACTAAAGCGAGGCATTAAGCGTGAATAAAGAGACAGGCGTCAATAAATCCAGCAAAGATGGTTATATACTCCGGTTGCCGTAACCAAACATTAGCCAATTTACATGCAGATTAGACCGGAGGCCCAGGGAGACCCGGAGCCGATTCTCCCGGAACACGGAATTAGGGAGGAATACGGGAGAACAAGTCAAGAAACTTTGGGGAAATTTCGAGTGCGGCCTCCAGCTTCGTATATTGTGTTGAGGGCTAATGTGCAGCACATTTAGGGTCACAATCGATTTCTGAAGTAGAGGAGGAGGCGACACTTCTCCAACAGAAGCACAGTACGCATTTTACGTATGAAAATATATATATTCTGACAAAACATTTTCAAGTTGCATCGGCATTCAGACACAAAGACTAGAAGATCACATTTGTATTTTGAAAGTTTCAGTTTTTTGGGCTTAACTGAATCAAAAGGAAAAATCTATTCGGTGTGTCTGAGGCAAAGATCATAACCAACTAAAGTTATGATGGCTCTAATGCAAGGATAATTGGCAGCAAATGTCCCGGCAAAGCAGGTGCGGGGCACCTGGGGGGGCCAGCTGAACGGCACGCGACTTTGTCGACTCCCATCTGCTCGGGCCAGTTGCCCAAGACCTCGAAACAACCCGCAGAGGATGCCACTGGTGTCTTCGAGCATCGGTTTCCTCGGGTCCTTTCCAAAGAGTACACATGTTACTTATGCTTTCCAGTTGGCTACTTATTCAAATAAATATACGTTCCTTGCAAAGAAAATACAACACGTTCCTGTACATCGGTTGCTAATTTTATGCGACTTTCTTCCAACGATTTTGATTTACGGTCAATGATTGAAATTGTCAGTTCGGCATAATTTATAAGCCTAATATAAACGATTCGGCCAATAATTCATCCGGTCAAGTCCATTCATCAGGTGTTGAGTATTTTAAAGAAATTAGTATTCCAAATTGTTTTGCCATTTTAAATTTATTTTTGTATAATATGCACTTATTCCCATGTTCATTGGGTACAGTACTAAAATATTTGCATATTTTAAGTAATGCAGTGAGCGGCAAATATTTACTGCCTATAATTAATATAATTAACTATAAGTTAATAATAATAAGAAGTATTGCATATAACTATTTCAAAATCAAGTGTTAGTTTTGTTAGCCCCCGTTTTTTGTAATTTTATCCTGTTCTCTACAAAATTGTAATAATTTTTTATGATCAAAATTCCATCTTATCTTCAACGGTATTCGCGAAATTGGCGTCTGGAAGTCGCAAGCAAAATTGCCAGTCAATTTTGCAAACTAATTAAAATTAAGGCAAATATTTAAACTAAGCGCTCAAATTGCCATCGATTAAACATTATTGAGTGCGCTTCTGTCATCCTGTCTAATTTTGGTTTTAAGCCTTCGATTTTTGCGGCCGATTTACATACACCTTAGCTTTTAACTAACCCGATCAGAAGTAATTCAAGGGTGTGAGATCAGGAAACAGATTTTCATTATACGATTTTTAGACCCCGATTTAGCAAAATAAATGATTAGAGATTTGTGGACAACTGAATAAAATTACAAAAAAGGGGGTTTCTATTTAAAAAAGTTGTCCTTGATATCGTAACTTTTATTGGGTCACCATGTATAAATACAAATTAGTTCAGACAATGACCAATAAAAACAAAAATTCAACAGTGTGAGCGACTTTTCGAAAACTAAACACCTGATTTTGAAATAATTATTTGAAATATATTKSCGCTYACGCYTCACTGTATAATACAAACATTTGAAAAAATACGATCCCATAATTTTTTTCATTAAAAATCACAACGTTAACCATACATCGAAGTTAATATTTGCTAACGAATTTATCAGCAYTGTGAGCTTTTGAAACATTGAAAACTTAAATTGTATAACTAAATCGCTTCAAATTCAGACGGGTTTTGTGTMTGATAGGAAAATAATTATTCGGCAAGTAGTTTCGTGTTTCCTGKCATAAMTCAGMAAAKAATAATACTGGAAATYATAGAATAGAAACTGACCAAAACGAARAAGAGGTCCATTTGGATATTTTGTTGGGCARMAGGACRCAGAAATATTTTTATKATCATATGGAATAAGACTATTCTTATAAGATATCTTATTATGAGCAAATTAAATTGAGGGATACRAAGGCAACCATATTGAAGCTAATATTCTGGAGAAAGAGAACTGACGCTTTTAAAYTMTTGGAAAARACCCGAAAARTTATATGATAKTTTAATAAATATATTAAACTGACAASCTATARCCAATTTAAWAAGARTATAAAAATRTCTGGTCATTARACTGGAAAAAAAWTTAGAGCAGTTTTGCGCCACKTTTCATCGTGATGAATACYTGTGACCATATTTCGGAATAATYTTTCTCATCCATCAATTTTGTTGCAGAAAGATCTCACAACACCTTCACCAACCGTTAAAAGATCTAATTTTACCTAAAAGGAAGGAAATGGCTGCGCTGCTTATAGTTTCGGCTTCAGCAGCCTCTAAAACGATTTATTATTAGCCGCTATATTTATTATGTGAGGAATTTTATCACAAATAGTCTTACAGGAACTTTAATTATAACGCTAATGATTTACACATTTGATCCTAGTCACATCTATTCACACTGATTTAGTCATATCTATTCATATCATATTCAAAAATACTTTATTTGAGTAGAATCCGAAGAAATTGGTCCTCAAGAAACAACAGAAAATAAAAAATATTTATGTGAAGTGGCGAATATTTTTTTATAAAAACTGTTCGCGGAATTTGATGTAAAAACTGTAATTTATGTTTATAATGATAGTTAAAAATGTTTGTGTTATCAAAGCTTTGCTTATCAAGCTTTGATAACAGAACAAAAATGTAATAATATTTAGGAATTTACATTGAAAATATTAAAATTCACACATAAAATCACAAAGAAAGGTTGCTTTAGTAGCAAATTATAGTTACGAAGACGAACATGATGCATACGTTTCTACAGAGGTAATATTAATAGCATAGCAATTTAAATACCGTTCTGGCTGTTATAATCGAAAACTCCACAAATTGGTTTCCAAGCCATAGGGTAACATTTTTAGAAATAATTTAAAATAACTTCTCACTCATGTCTGTCTTTTGAAATCCCGAAGCCTTCAAGAATAACAAACCCGAAGATTTTTAGCCGATTAGTCATTTGTCTGCGATATTAACCAGTGACTGAAAATATCCTGTTTGTTTTGTTTTGTTTCGTTTTATTTACCATTTACATTTCCATATCTATATTCAGCCTGAATGCTTGACAGTGTAGATGGGTCGCTGGTTTGTTGGTGGGATGGCTGTTTCCTTTTATTTTCAAAACAATAATATCAGAGAGACATACATAGTGATTTTATAAAGGGGGCGATGAGTTTTACACCTTTTCTTTCTGACCCATGAAATAATCAGATTTTCCATGTATTTTCAGAGCCAAGTTCATTCAGTTTTAAACTTGTTTCAGTGACTAATAAGAACAATAATTTTTTGGTGTACGTACGCAATAATGAATGTTTCTGTATTTTATAAGTAAGGTCAGAAGTTCGATTTGAACTTTTGTTCTTGCTTGGTTGAGTCAGATATATTTGAACAGTATGAGTCTCAGACGAAACCGAATTTCTTTGGAAATGATTTTAGATTAGAAGCATTGAGAAACAACTCCTGAAAAATAAATGGCATTAAATGGAGGAAAAATTAGTACAAAAAACCAGTCGAAGCTGCCGTTTTATTAAAGTGAAAATTTATGTTTTCATCAAATTTAAATTGACAGAAGAAATGCGTATTATGTGAGAAAACGAAGCGAAAATGTATTTAAGTCTACTAAAATGGGTAAAATTTGACATCAGATTTCAAAGATATTCAAGTCAATTAAAAGTTGGATGACATCATCAGTGCAATACGCTTCGACCTATTTAACGCGACCAAAACCAATTCATGTATTGATTTCAATATATCCCCTCTTTATTCACTTATAACTTAACTGAAATAATAATCTCAAATAAAAGCTCATAATATAGACTTTTATTTGCCACCCTAGAAAGTAAATACGTCTGATCGATAACGGTTTATGAAAAACCCCATTTCACTCGGGTAAGGACGGTTGTCCTTTTTCACCTTGGCCTAGTAAAAGGGACGGTTTAGGAGGGAATCGCTGTTTTCTATAAAACATTGATTATTATGAATTGCATAAAGGGCCTTAGATTGTTCTATGCATGAACTTAATCCGGTTGTTAACAAATGAAGGGTGGCCATATGTAGGACAAAAGAAGTTAGAACTGTTCTGATAACAGAGATGGACTTACAGCGAAAGAAAAGCTAGATTCTAAAAAAATTGGTGCTTTAGAAATCTGAAACCTTACAAAATGGACCTTCGTGACTTCATTAAATAGTGCTCTCTAGTCTCTAGCAGTCCATCGAATCAAAACGGTCTCTTGACATTCCATAAAATATTGAGATAGGTCAGACTAGAGCATAGACAGTGATCGCTGGAAATATTTGATCAGTCTTAATTTTTTTCAGATAAACAGAAATATTAGTTCGAGTTTCAAAAGCAGTTACAACAATGTGAGCAAAATACACGACTGACTTAAAAAGTAACTATTGCAGCCTTAAAAGATTGTTGAATGTTCCTTTTTGTAAAAAAAACCGCACGACGCAAAAATTTTTAATGCATTTTTAAGTTTCCCAACTTAACCCTGAAAAGATCAGCTCAAGAAACGCGTTAATATATTTAAATAGCGGCATGTTGATAAATATAAAAAGAACCGATTGAAACCACTTATAATGTCTAAATGACATGTCAAGCTACACACGACTAATCAAAGTTAAATCTAAAAAAAATTAATTCGAAGAAAGTATAACGATTTCAGATCTATTTAAATTTTAACATAATTTCCTAATTAGACTTAGCACCGACTTAAAAGCTTTACAGTGTTGTAGATAGGATATTAAAATGCATACCGTTTAAATTCCATTCGTCTAAAAGCAAAGTATGACCTTTCAGAAGAACGAATATTTCCAATAGTTTCTGAGAACTACAGACTCATGCAAGAATGGAATTAATTTAACAGTTCAAGGGTCAAAGAGTGGAAAAAGCTGGGAGAGATTGTCGACAACTAGAGCCATGCGAATGTCTAGAGCAATTCAATCTCAGTCTAAGTGTAAAAAATGAGTAAAAGCCGACAGAGAAAAAATAATCTTTTCAGTAATAGGCAATAATATCTTTTTACTTGTCTTGCCAGTTAAAAAACACATTCCCTATTTTGCAACAAAGATATCTGTGAGCCACTTATGAGATTTTTCACATGCTAAAGTAAGCAACTGTTTGTGAACTTTTTCAATTAATGACTCTTGAACATTACAAACTTTTAGCACTACCGTTATCTGTAAACTTGATTGCTTCGCATACCATATAATCTAAGAGTTCATTAAAAAAACTTCTGTTTTTAAGTATGTCTCTGATATTAGAAGAGTTTGGTAGCAAACAATTATTGACCAAACAATATAAACAATTTTTGTTTATATTCACCAAATTCAAAGCTTCTAAAATTCAAATTCAAAGCTAAAACACATTTTAAACAAAAAACAGTTTTTTAATTTTCACAAAAAAATAGTTCGAATTTCCTTTTAAGTACAATTTTATATTGTCATGCTCTTAGGGAATAAAATGATTTCCAGCTGTAGGTATATCAACTTCTTACCGTTAATCAACGCAAAGAAAAACGTTAACCCATTTTGGTCCCTTGAATAAGAATATTTTCTTTCTCTATGAATCTCTTATTTTGCACGTTAAATAAAACCCCTGCTTGTTTGTCATATCAATTAAAATTAGATATATTCCTAATCGTGAGAATCATTATTGAGGAACGTGTTCTTTTGGATCGTACGTTTTAATTTCATTTACCATCTTAAAATAATATATCAATTTTGAACAATACGATTGAATAAATTTGTTTCGCATACCCATAATAAAAAAAATAATAAAAATATACACATATACATATAATAAAAATTGTATGAATTACTTCCTTGGCAGAAATTGCATGGACAACAAAGAGGATTCATTTCAATTTCAAAAATACATAAAAGTTAACCCATAATTATTTATGACAATCAAATAAGGATAAGCTATTAAAAACACTAATGCACTCCAGTTTATAATTTTTGACATAAAATTGATCGGTAAAAACATTTGATCCCAAACTGATCGCCCCAACACCTAGATGTTTGATTGACTTCAATGAAATTTGAAAAATTTAAAATCTGGAATCAAGTCGGGTGAAAATTGATTAAAACTCTATGCCGTTTTAGTACGGACCTGTGTTACTTGACAGAGAATATTGCTGCTCTATTCCACCGCTGTATACACCCTGACCCGGCCGTTAAGTGAATCCCCAATTCCTCAGGGTTGATTACCGAAGCCCAGACTGCTTTGTTCTCTCCACTTTGCTTACTACTCCCGATTAGAGTTGACGATATCCGATTGATAGAGACAGAAGACGGCTTTCATAAGTGAATAATCTTTCTGTAATGAATTGAGTTTTTTCGTTTTTGGAGGAAAATTAATATTTCACATAGAGCGTAGAAATTGAGTTAATACTGATAGAGATTGAGGAGAATAACAGTTGTTCTTCATTTGTATTATGCAATTTTCAATTTTTCTATTTAATTTAAGATTGTTAATCGCTTCTAAGATTTGATAAAAATCTGAATGATTGAAGCCCAAGTAAAACTACACTGACGTGACTGTAATAACGAACAGATCTAGCATGTAAATCACTCACCATGCATGTTTAACAAATAGTATACGAACGATATACGAGATTTTTCCATGTAACATTACATTATTCGTAAAAGATCAAAATGGCTCAAGAAACGAGCGAAGATATGTTTGTTCGAAGACGAAAATGCCTGATAGATCAACAAGTAGACATTTAGTATCAAAAACGTTAATTATTTATTCGTAAATTGTACGAAAAAAAACAGACGTGAAATCACAAAAATCGACAACTAAACACCATGTTGCACAAGTAAACCACCCATACTGCAAATATCGAAAAATTTAGAAAGAGCGTTTTTATTTGAGTTATTTTACGTTATTTAACCGAATGCGTTGCAATAAAATGCAGGAGACTCATTGTACATCTACAGATCAATTTATTTATAAAAATATAAAATGTATTTAATGTTGGTGTAACACAAAGAGCCCAGATGCTTGCTGCTGAAGAACAGAGCCAATTGATTTCAAATTAGACGCGACTTAATAAAGATGTATTTATTTGAGTTTTAACAAGAACAGCCACTTTGAAAATGGATGCTAAACAACTTTTTGCAGGTTTCAAAAGCAGTTTTCAAATTAACAGCTGACAACATAAAAAAAGAGAGTGAGGAACGATTAACAGTTTTAAGTCATATGATATAAAACAGAAAAATGATAGGAACGCTGGTGCTGCAGAACGTCGCTGCAGTGAATACATTTTTTTCATTTATTCATTCCTTTCATTACTTGTTATGTCTGTTTCATGCTCGAAAGTATGTACTTTCTAAGTGAAATTGAAAATAACATTGCCTTCACCGATTCCTAACTAAACTATCATTAATTACGTTTGCTAAACTGAATCCCATATTTTTTCAAAAAACTTTGTCAACAAAAAAAAATGTTTTCTGAAATGTCCGACTCTCTAATGCCCACATCGACCTTATCTAATATCCGTTCAACAGGCACTCTCAAAATTATTTCCTCATTAATTAATAGACCTGATTATAAATTAACTGTGTATCAACGAGCTTTCGTTCAACATATTACCAGCAGCTTAAAGATTATAATCCCCCATGTATCGGTTGGCCGTCTAAAAGCTGAATGCTTCAAGCTTCAAGTATTAATTTAAAACAATGTTGGAGACACAATGGCTTAGCGCAAACGAGAATGGAAATGTAGAGACGCTTGAAATGCTCTAATTATCAGGTAAGGTCTTAGAAATAGACAAATGTGTGTGATGTGTTGAGATTTGTCGTCATGTTGATGTTAAATCAAATCATTATTTATCATCCCATATCCCAATTCTCGCTGTTAACAGTGATAGATACTTGAAATTAGCACTTATCTACATAAATCTCTTAATCAAATATTTGAGTTCCTATAAAGTAAGCAAGAAATGCGATTAAAACTAAACAAATCTCCTTTCAGAAAAATGTTCATTATTTTATTGCTTTAAAACTATGGTTTATTTTTTGTAGTTTTTAGTTCACGCAAGAGAAATGTTAAGGTGCGCGTTTTATTTAATAACAAATTTTCTAAATCACTAATGAAATGGTTACTCTTCAGCAAACTAAGATGAACCTTTGAGCTATTGGCTCGGTCAGATGATCAGCTAAAGAACTGACGTCCTGTTATTTATTAATGAGGAAAAATAAATGAATGAATAATACAAAATTCCTCGTTCGTCTATACATGATATCGGACAATTAGAAAAACTCCACCCATATAAAATACATTTGCCAACAAATTAATTGGAATGCGTGAGTGGATGAATTGAATGCCCACCAAGATCTCCTGATTTGAAGCTGTTTGATTATCTTGATCAACGATTTAAAAACCAGAATTAGAAAATCATTTTTTGATTCATAGAAGAGTCAACGAACAGTAGGTATCTGTTCAAATCAGCATTTAAACAAGAGCGCGACTCCCTGTCAAAAAAAAACGGTTAATGTTACGGGTACAAAATTACAAAGTTAAGGTACAAAATTACATTAAAGACTAGCCAAAAGGCAAAGGACCCTTAGATTTACGTAGTAAGCACTGCTGGGTCTAATACTTGTGTACCACAGGATAGGAAAGATACTGAATTCAACAACCCTTTGGTCCTTCGAGCCGGATTAGGTTACTTTGATCATAGAAGAAGCTGCACCATCAGTATAGTGGGTCAAATCCAAAGTGGTCTGATAAAGCTAGAGGATGGAAAGCTGGTATGAATTTAATCATCATTATTTCTAGCCATTGGCCATATAATTGCCTGTTTTGATTGAAAATCAAGGGATTGTCAGCAAATCAGATGTCCGATGCAAATAACTTTTCAATAAAATCCATTTCCACAACACAACAAACAGTTTGTAAATAGTTGTTACATAAAAACGTATGGTAAAAAGGGCCTGAATATCTAGAACATTTACCATTCGTTGCACAAGCTCTAACTATCTCTCATAGTAAGCAGAACTTTCGAGTAGTTGCGATTAACCTATCATTTTGCAGCATATTTTAAGTTTGCAATAAATTATTTCTAGTGAACTTATGACCATGCACTTTGCCAACACATTCTCTTAAATAATATATTTCTTGATCGAGAACAGATCTATAATTTGCAAAACTCAGTTCGCCACTGTTTGGCAGGCATAACATTTAAATTATCATATTTAGCGGTCTGCTTGCTAGATACGCAGTATTTACCTTCCCACTAGTTTTGCTATTATTGAAATGTACTAAGTAGTGCCTGTCAAGCGATATCATCCTCCTACCTAAGTTTGAATTCCCAGTTTGGACTTTATAGG
Source organism: Dendroctonus ponderosae (assembly GCF_020466585.1). Lineage (NCBI taxonomy): Eukaryota > Metazoa > Arthropoda > Insecta > Coleoptera > Curculionidae > Dendroctonus > Dendroctonus ponderosae. The sequence continues at coordinate 33,316 of NW_026018124.1, forward strand.
GCATTGTTCTGTAAGATACTGTCGATTCATGATTGGTTGATTGGTCGGTTGGTAGTACAATTTTCTATATGTTAGTGAAGGTTTTGTTTGCTTTAGGTATTACTACTTCAGTTGTTTCTATATTTGGAAGTAACAATTTAAAAGTTTTCTGAAGAACAGCCAGTGTAGCTTAAAGTCATTAATCACAAATTCATCATGTAGAAATTTATCATTCAGCAGTCGGTAGTAAATTAATACAAGCTTGGCGGCGTTTGTCTAACAAATTAAAATGGCGTGATCTTAGATTTTTGAATAACAAAGAAGGAATTCCTAAATATATTTATTATTGTCACAAAACGATAAATCAGCTGCAATTAAAGACAACCTTACCACTGCTTCACGTGGCGTTTTGGACTTTTATTCATCGACATTGTGTTGACTAAAATTTGTCGGCCATTAGTTGTAGTGCTGGTAGTAAAAATATACAATTTTTCGTGCGTGTAC
>NW_026018125.1:0-1209 GCF_020466585.1 Dendroctonus ponderosae
GATGCAAACGTTCACTACGGCAGTGAAAAGTTTCAATTTCGCACTTGCCCCAGTTTAAAAATTAGGATTTTTTTACCGAGAGCGCGTCTTTGGCTGGAAACTTTTATTTTTCGACTCGCGCTTAAACAGCAGCGAAAAATCAACACTCATTGCAATTTCAATGAAAATTTCTCAGTTTTAAGATACAAGCGTTCGCTACCTAAGTGCGCACTTGCCCCAGTTTAGAAGTTACAATTTTTTTACGGAGTCTCTGACGTCTTTGGCTGGAAACTTTTATTTTTCGACTCGCGGTTAAACAGCAGCAAAAAATCAACACTCCGTGCGATTTCAATGAAAATTTCTCAGTTTTAGAATGAAAATGTTCGCTTCCGCCAGGAACAGTTTCAAGTACGCACTTGTCCCGGTTTAGAAGTTACGATTTTTTTACGGAGAGCGCGTCTTTGGCTGGAAATTTTTATTTTTCCACTCGCGCTTAAACAGCAGCATAAAATCAACGCTCAGTGCAATTTCAATGAAAATTTCTCAGTTTTAGGATGCAAACGTTCACTACCGCAGTGAAAAGTTTCAAGTGCGCACTTGCCCCAGTTTAGAAACTACGATTTTTTGAGGGAGAGCGCGTCTTTGGCTGGAAACTTATTTTTCGACTCGCGCTTAAACAGCAACAAAAAATCAACTCTAAGTGCAATTTCAATGAAAATGTCTCAGTTTTAGGACGAAATCGTTCGCTACCGCAAGGAACAGTTTCAAGTGCGCACTTGCTCTAGATTAGAAGTTACGATTTTTTTACGGAGAGCGCGTCTTTGGCTGGAAGCTTTTATTTTTCGACTCGCGCTAAACAGCAGCAAAAAATCAACACTCAGTGCAATTTCAAAAAAAATTTCTCAGTTTTAGGATGCAAACGTTCACTACGGCAGTGAAAAGTTTCAAGTTCGCACTTGCCCCAGTTTACAAATTAGGATTTTTTTACCGAGAGCGCGTCTGGCTGGAAAGTTTTATTTTTCGACTCGCGCTTAAACAGCAGCAAAAAATAAACACTCATTGCAATTTCAATGAAAATTTCTCAGTTTTAAGATACAAGCGTTCGCTACCGTAGTGCAAAATTTCAAGTGCGCACTTGCCCCAGTTTAGAAGTTACAATTTTTTTACGGAGTCTCTGACGTCTTTGGCTGGAAACTTTTATTTTTCGACTCGCGCTTAAACAGCAGCAAA
>NW_026018126.1:0-1144 GCF_020466585.1 Dendroctonus ponderosae
GAGACCGAAGAAAGTGAAGTGACAGGAGCGACCGGGTGCAGAAGAGGTTGTTCCCCGCGAGTCGGAAGAGCAAGTTTTCCGTCGGTTATTGTTATTGTTTGTGAAGTTGACGGTAATTTTGAAGTTAATTTGTTCCTGTTCCGCATTTAAAGTGATACCGAGTTGAATAAAAGCCGAAGAAAGAGTTTGATACTCGGCCATCCACGGTACAATATGTTTTTTTATTTGTATCATTTCCTGGATTCTTCTTTTATGATAATTTGTTTCTCTAACTAATTACTATATCTGCGTTGTTAAAATCGAAATTATGCAACATTTGGTGTGCATGTTGTGTTAATGATGTTTTATTTTCACTAGTATTTCTCAGTCTAGTATTTCTCGGCGTTCGTACATTCTCTTTTTTAAATATTGTTTAATTTGTCCTATATATGTATTATCACATTCTAAACAATTCACTCAATATCCAGTATTTGGTACATCCATTCTGTCAGTTTTTTGTTTTGGGAAACATTCAGTTGATAAGTTCTTTTTTATTTTTTCCGCAATTATAATGTTGTGTGGTTTTAGTATTTTTGATATTTTGTTTTAGTTTATGAAATATATGGTAGTGATATATGTATATGTTTTGTTTCTTTTTTTTCCCATTATTGTTATATTTAGTTCATTTGGAAATTTTGTTAATTCTTCCCTTTATTATTGGTTCAGAAAAATTTTTTGCGAGTTATTATTAAGTAATATTTTTCTGATTTTTTTAAATTTTCTGTGCTGTAATTTGTATACCAATTTGTTTTAATTTCAACTGAATTATCATAATTTACTGTTATGTCTAAAAAATGTCATGATTGATTTTTATTCTTTTCCATTATAAATTTTATGGTGTCGTGAAAATTGTTGAATTTATCTAGGGTATATTGAATTTGATCTTTGGGTAAACACATTAAGCAATCAGCCACATAGCGTTTAAAGAAAGTTGGTTTATAATTTAGGCTTGTTATTATCATTTTTTCCAAGCTTTCTATAACAAGGTTTGCAATTGTTGCAGATATGGGCGAACCCATCGCTACACCGTATATTTGTGAATAATATTTTTCTTCAAACTTGAAATATGTAGATTTTAGGCATAGCTCTACCGCTTCAATAAATT
>NW_026018127.1:0-1238 GCF_020466585.1 Dendroctonus ponderosae
TCAACGGTCCAAATATGATCGAAGCCCTCCAAATGAACCCCTAGCACTTACTGAAACACCTAGTAAACCATTTGAAATAGTTCACGTAGATACTTTCATTGCAGGAAACCAAATATTCCTAACATTATTTGACAAATTCTCCAAATTTGGACAAGCCCTTTCTTACCATGGCAACGCAGTATCTTGTTGTGAACAACTTCTCAAATTCTTTTCATTCTTCGGAGTCCCAAGAAGCCTCATTTCAGACAACGGCTCAGAATTCAAAAATGGAGTAGTACAAGGACTTTTAAAAAGTCATAACATCAAAGTACATTTTACTACCCCTCATCACCATGAGTCAAATTCACCTGTGGAACGTTTTCATTCCACTCTAATTGAACATTTACGTCTTTTACGAGATACAGATCCAGAAAGTGAAGTTTCTAATCTAATGCCTTACGCTTTAATCGCGTACAACAGTACGATACATTCTTCAACAAATTTCACCCCTTTTGAACTTGTTCACGGTCATACAGACAGCAGAGATCCAATGAATATGGTCGCTTCTCACGTCTTCACTGAATACTTAGATTCTCACAAAATTAAATCGTAAATCCTTTTTGACAAAATAACAGCTGATTCTAAAGAAAAGAAAGAAAAAATAATAGATAAATTAAATGAAAGGAAATCCCCACAAAACATCCAAATAGGATATCAAGTGTATAAAAGCTCAGATCTTAGGTCAGGAAAATTAAAGAAGAAATTTTTAGGACCATTTACAATAACAAATATTCTTGAAAACGGAAAAATCGAAATAGAAAACTCGAAAAATAAAAAACGAGAAATCATTCACAAAAACGAAAGTAAAATTATCCCCGTTTTTGCAGATGAGCCTGTACCCGGAACATCGTCTTAATCAACTAGAAATAGATGCGATAAACCGAATTTCCTTACTCGATCAAACAATCGAACATTTTAAAGGAATAGTATCCAACATCACACACAATCAAGTCATCTTAAAGTCTATAATTCTCCAGATTGAAGCAACAATTAGAAGAACAGAACTAAAAACAATCGAATTTTCATAGTAATTAACCAAATCACATTTCTGTATCAATCAATCTATGATACTTTGGCAAAAATAGAGGTTGCCATAACGTTCTCAAAAATCAATATTCTTCATAATTCAATAATTAGTCCAACCGAACTTCTAAGAGAAATCAACCAACTACATCCCCAACTACACAATGACAAGTTAC
>NW_026018128.1:0-1209 GCF_020466585.1 Dendroctonus ponderosae
AAGTTAACCGGGTACATGTTACCATGGAAACAAAAAACAACCGTCTGATTAAATGTAAATTTATTTACTTTTAAACGTGAAAAACTTTCGTTGGACGAATTTTCTTGTAAACTTCATATTTACTGAGATATCGCACTTTGACGCACTAATGAGCAACCCTGTATAGCTCGATTTTTCTAAGTAACTAACACTAGCAAAACATCTTAAGAGAAGAGATGGCGAAATAGCTTGCAAATTCGTATCCAAGAGTCTTAAGGGCAATTAAAAGACTGAGAAAATGGGGCTCTCCAATCTGATAGAAATTTTCATTGCTGACTTATAAGGAAGGGACAAACTAAAATTTTCGAATTTTAATACTATTTTTTTAGTGGCGTTAAAACCACAGATGGAGCAAAACCGTCGACTCTAGATCAGATTTCCAAATAATTTTGAAGCAGAGTTAAGTACCTTCCAAAATGCTTGAAATGAAGACTGTTTGCACCAAAAATTTACATTTCTTCTGTAGAATCCAGCATTATTCGAAACAAAACTTTCATCAGACCATATTATTTGGCCAGGAAAATGTTCGTCTGTTGGACATTTTCTAGCATAACGTTCCCAAAATGTTCGGCGTCTATCTGGATCACTTGGTGGTGTAAACTTTTGACAAATTCTGTATTTAAAAACGTGTGAATTTTGCAATAAATTGTACTGTTGATTTTGGAACATTAATTTTTTTCAATTTTTTGAGTAGAAAACTCCCTAAAAAACTGAGAACCCAAAGTTTAGGCTTCTCGGAAATTGCCAATAACTATTTGTTTAATTCCTCCTCGGTGCATCTTTTTTGAGTGAACACTGTCCTCCCTCCATTCTCTACAGAGACAAAAACACCGTTGAATAACGTAGTATCGAACCTAATTTTAAAACAATGCGCTTCTTTTAGAATGAGCTTTTGATCAAGACAACTTATTTTGGATGCGGATGGCCCGAATTTTAATATTCACGGTTTACCAATTTGGTCTGCTACATTTGAATTTACACTCAAAAATGTTCAGTTCAGGGTTCACAATAATACATTTTTTAAAGCCAAAACGTATTTAAACCATAAAAGGGGGCTTTACAACTCTTCTCTTAATATAATTGCTCTCGTTAATCAGTATTTTTGTGTTATCAAAATCAAAATTATGCAACTTCTGTTGTGCATGCTGTGCTAATGCTGTACCATTTTCG
>NW_026018129.1:0-1237 GCF_020466585.1 Dendroctonus ponderosae
CGCTATCCAGCAATATAATTCGTTTAAAGTCTTAAAAAAGTGCGTTTTATTGAAGAGAAACAAATCCGATACAGTCCACTAAAAACGAGGAACATAATTCCTACAAATTTCTTACCCGTTTCTGACATCTATTTAGGTCTTATGTACAGCAAACAATTTTATAATCTGTAATATCAGAAGAGCAATTGATAATTTTTAAGTTAAGGTGCTTTTTGGCAGGCTGAGGAGATATTTTTATTGAAGTGATAACTTTTTATGGGAGGGTGAACCGATTTTTCTCGGTCACGGCGAGCCGAACGGCGGCTCCCACTCCGGCCTCTTCGCGCCCTACTTGTCTTTATCTATGTTCGCGCTTGAGGCCTGAGGCTTGGGACGCACATATGCACTTTGAATTCGACATTTTTCTCTTAGTGCGGGTGCATCTGTAGATCTGATAAACTTTTCAAATACACATTGCGTTATTAAACTGGCAGTGATTTTGATTTATCAATTATTGAGTGTGATATTATTGTGTTCGGTGCAGTTTATTTTATAACGCTGATAACAATGAATCAACAAATTATCAAAGGAGACGCTGCAGATACTGCAAATACTAGGTTAAGGGTGCTCATGTACTAAATGCCTGTTCGAGTTTCGCCTTCTTCTAAATTTCCAATTAAAGTACACACACAATTATACACACTAAAGCAGTTTAAGTGCAAGAAAATGCGGATCATCCATAAATTTGCAGAAACATGTATTACAAACTTTTGAAAATCATGTTCAAACGACCGGGTATTTATCATTGCAAATGAGCTTGCCCATTGCCGTGTCCCGATGATTCGACACACAAAATTGTGCCTAACATCCACTACAATAAAGTTTTTGAAACTATTGGAAATATTTTAAATCGCCTGATTGATTGCGGACGCAAATTCGTATCAAGAAAAGATTAAATTAAATTAAATCGTATCGATAGAATCCCGGTACCGATTCCCTATGTCTTACCCTCCGTCTGTAGTCCAGATGCTGCCCTGATGATGTCCATTTGCATTGTATTGCACGATTCAAAGTTTCGAACTGGTAAAATACTACTACCTACTTGTTTAGTGATTTTCATCATTTGAGGCAATTGTTAAACCAGATGTTGAACGGATATTTTCTAAAGAAGGCAGGGTCAATTTATGAAAAACGCTCAAGATTAAGTGCAAATAAAGTGTCACAACTATTATTAATAACTTTTAATGCAATAATATGT
>NW_026018130.1:0-1237 GCF_020466585.1 Dendroctonus ponderosae
ATACAAATATACCAATAGATTACTCAATAAGCTGTATAAAAAATAAATGGGCAGAGATAAAAGAACATACAAAATTAAACGAAAAAGAATTTATTGAGGCAGTAGAGTTGTGCTTAAAATCCACATATTTCCAGTACGAAAACAAGTTCTATTCACAGATATATGGAGTAGCAATGGGTTTTCCCATAGCAGCAACAATTGCAAATTTGGTAATGGAAAATTTGGAAGAACAAATAATATCTAAATTAAACTATAAGAGTGAATTTTTTAAACCATATGTGGATGACTGCATAATGTGCCTCCCAAAAGACAGAATTCAATATACACTAGATAAGTTTAATGCCTTTCATGACACCCTAAAGTTTACTCTCGAAGAAGATAAAGGAAATTCTATAAACTTTCTAGACCTAACAATTAATTATGATAACAACGGGGGAATCAAAACAAATTGGTACACAAAGGAGGTATGGGCTGGTAGGTACCTGAATTATCAATCGTATGCTCCAATGAAACATAAAAGAAGTGTAATAACGGCACTTACAGATAGATTAAATTGTCACATTGGGAGTATAGAACAAAAAATCTTGAAAAAATAAAAAATATATTATTAATAAACAAATATCCAAGGTCATTTTTTGAACCAATCGTAAAGCAAAAGATAAATGAAATATACAATTCAACTAAATGGAAAAACATAAATAAAAGAAGGAAAGGTGATATCAAGTATATATCAGTACCATATATTCCGGAAATTAACACAAAAAGAAAAAATATATTCAAACCACATAATATCAACATAGTAGAAAAAACTAAAAACACCTTAGCAAATGAATGTTTCACAAAATTTAAACCTAGGATTGACAAGTTAGACACGCCTAATGTAATTTACAAAATAGACTGTTTGAATTGTGATAACACATACATAGGTCAAACAGGACAATTTCTAAACAAAAGAATATACGAACATAAGTATAGCCTAAGAAAAAATAACGAAAATGGTACAGCATTAGCACAGCATGCACAACAGAAGTTGCATAATTTTGATTTTGATAACACAAAAATACTGATTAACGAGAGTAATTATAATAAGAGAAGAGTCCATGAAATGAAACATATTAAAAAACATAACAATGCTATGAACTTCAGATCGGATACCGACAATCTTAGCTCAGTATATCATACATTAATTAAATGAAGTAAACATAGAATATTAACTAACACCCGGTATATTGAAGAA
>NW_026018131.1:0-117 GCF_020466585.1 Dendroctonus ponderosae
CTCATCATTGCAACTTGAGCATAATTACAAGGTTTTAACGTTTCGTCATTCACTTTATCGTATGCGTAAGCCTTTCTAATCTTCATTTCATCAAATGAAATTACACAAATCCTTTCC
>NW_026018131.1:1116-1236 GCF_020466585.1 Dendroctonus ponderosae
ACAACTCATTTCTTGAGCAAAGTTTTTTCGAGCCCTCCTTTCAAACCTTTCTCCACGTTTTATCTGCGATGTAGACAATTTCTTTAATTTTGGCAAATTGAGGGAAGGTATGACGTCTGG
>NW_026018132.1:0-1159 GCF_020466585.1 Dendroctonus ponderosae
AATTTAGAGAGGTTATGAGAACAGGTTGACATTTCGAAAGTTCGTTCCGTCATTCAATGAGTCTTGTTGAGTTGACCGTTTATCCTTGTCTATCTTCTTGTCACTCTATATTTATCCATGGTTGCCGGAATTTTAAATAATTAAGAAGCAACAGGTATTTGCGCAATGTTAATTAGGCAGATTACCTTGAAAAACATTGCTGCCGTATTTCTGATAGAGTTTTTTGCAAATTTCTCAGTTTCTAATAACAATTAATTTATTTTACTAGTTTTTCTGTACTCCTATAACACCGCCAGACAACACCTCCAGAGGAATGACGACGAAAAATTTTTTCTTTCCTTGTTCTCATAACCATACCTGTTTATAAATATATTGTCCCAAATGAAGTATTCAATTTCATTTTCATTGTAACAGTTACGCAGAAATGCTCAAAAAGCAACCAAAATTCAACAAAAAAGGTAATTAATACACGGAAATTAAGATGTTTTAGCGTCCGAAAATATTCAATTAAAGATATAATTTTTGAATGCAATTATACGTGAGGTACAAGTAGGTAGCAGGTTTATTTTATTTAAGGATTAATGAGTTCCGAATTAAAATTTATTTCTAAAACTTTAGTTGTTGAAATCCCGTGAATATCCAAGTCAGTCTCATTTTCTCCCGGTTGCCGATCGGTCGAAATCCGCAAAGTTATTGCGGCATCGGCTTCTTCAGCGGTGTTAATTAAATTTTTATTGTAGACGCGCGGCGAACCCTTTAAAGCAATTTCGGCGGTCAGGATTATTATTATACGGCGGATTTAAAGTGGCTCACGGCTCATTTTAGAGAAGCACACTCATAATTGCTTGTTTACTTTGCGATAATACAATATGGATGGACGAATCACTGAACTTGAGCGAGTTATTGACCCCAAGCACCAGGTAAAACATATTAACTACCTTTGCAATGTAATAAAAATCCTAGAATTAATTGGAATGTATTTGCATTATTTCCATCAGTAGATTTAGAGTGCTTTCAGTGAATTTCAAGTCCTTGCAATAAAATAGATCCTTATTGCTCGACTATCGGAGCTGAAGAGAAGGGCTTGAGCCATATTGTAAAACAGCATATCGATTATTACGAAACAATACGAAATGTGTTGTGGTAGGTTAACTTTGAG
>NW_026018133.1:0-1236 GCF_020466585.1 Dendroctonus ponderosae
CCCCCATGCCCCCCCCCCTGGATCCGCCCTTGGTTATAACGCATTGACGCACAGAGCGGTATCAACACAAAAGTGCCGGCCAACACAGTGTCACCCAGGGGTGTGAGCTCGCTCTTTTTCGCGTAGTTTTTCATTTAAGCTGGGCTCAATTAAACTGTATATGAATGCTTGAATTTGCCAATCGCTTGCTACAAAAGACATATTTTATTGAAAACAAGTAATTTGATTCATGGGACTGTTAAAATCTCTCTGGATCTCGTCCATTATCCAATCATGAAGTAGCCCGATTAAGGGCCTCGAAGGACCAGTTCAAGCGTGCGGCCTTGCGCTCAGTTGGGTGAAAAATCACAAGCCGCAATGTTGGAAAGTGCATTTGCCATTGGAAAATAGCACCGAGCTCACGTGGATGCGATCAATAACGTATCAAATGTTATGAAGTCACTTGAAATCCTGGCAGCGGCTTTTCTCGCTGCCTGCGAACTTTTAAACGGAGCATTCTCCAGAGACAAAATGGCGCCCGTTAAACTCCAGCTCTGGCTGCTCGAAAGTAATTCACTTCCCCGAATATTCGGAACGCCGTATTAAAATTCTTTCAAGTTATGGCCGCGGTGGAAGGAACCGATGTAAACGAGCCGTTTTATATACAAAGTTACACCGACACGCTTTGAGAAAAACACCCGTCACGTAAGTGGGTGAATTCGGAAATCTACGGCTTCTGGATGGGCTTTGCGGCTTCACTTTGCATGCCAAAACGTTTAGAGTGGATTTGTTCTCGATGTTCCGGGCTCGGCTATGGATGTGTGAAGGAGAACAGTTCAATAAATAATCAATAAATAAATTACATGGGTACCTTCAGCTTTAGATCGGACTTAAATGCTGCCAAAGAAACATTAAAGAATGGCAAATCTAAATTGTTAGCAGTCCTGCATACTCTGTCGATAATCATAAAGTGACTGCAATTGGTATTATGAGTTGCCAAGTAAAATATAGATTGACTTCTGACGGTTCTCTTAGGAACATGGAAATTCAGTTTACTGAGCCAATAAGGGCAATTTATATGGTAGTTAATTAATTTAAATAAAAATATCATTTCACTTTCCAATCTTCTATCACCAACCAAGTCATTTAAAGGTATAGATGCCTTGTAGGCGCAGTATCTTAGAAATTTATTTTGAATACTTTCTATCTTATTTATATGTACTTGATAACTAGGCGAGCATACAATATTGGCATACT
>NW_026018134.1:0-1235 GCF_020466585.1 Dendroctonus ponderosae
TAAAATTTGAGGAAATATAGAGTCAAGTGTTCTTTATTTAGTTCTGCAAAAAACTAGTTTCAATCTCAACTGATTTGTGCGTAACACATTTTTGAAAAACGGTGGATACGTGTCGTCGACGAAAGTCATCGCAAGTCTCATTTTGAGTGATTCTCAAAATTCAGCTCAAGGCGCTAAAACCACTAAGATTTAAGGAAATATAGAGTGAAGTGTTCTTTATTTAATTCTGCAAAAAACTCGTTTCAATCACAATTGATTTGTGCGTAACACATTTTTGAAAAACGTTGAGTACGTTTCGTCGAAAGTCATTGTAAGTCTCACTTTGAGTGATTCTGAAAATTTCACTCAAGTCTCTAAAACCATTAAAATTTGAGGAAATATAGAGTGAAGTGTTCTTTATTTAGTTCTGCAAAAAACTCGTTTCAATAACAACTGATTTGTGCGTAACACTTTTTGAAAAACGGTGGCTACGTTTCGTCGATGAAAGTAATCGCAAGTCTCACTTTGAGTGATTCTCAAAATTCAGGTCAAGTCTCTAAAACCACTAAAATTTGAGGAAATATAGAGTGAAGTGTTCTTTATTTAATTCTGCAAAAATCTCGTTTCAATCTCAACTGATTTGAGCGTAGCACATTTTTGAAAAACGTTGGGTACGTTTCGTCGAAAGTCATTGCAAGTCGCACTTTGAGTGATTCTGAAAATTCTACTCAAGTCTCTAAAACCACTAAAATTTGAGGAAATGTAGAGTGAAGTGTTCTTTATTTAATTCTGCAAAAAACTCGTTTCAATCACAATTGATTTGAGCGTAGCACATTTTTGAAAAACGTTGGGTACGTTTCGTCGAAAGTCATTGCAAGTCGCACTTTGAGTGATTCTGAAAATTCCACTCAAGTCTCTAAAACCACTAAAATTTGAGGAAATGTAGAGTGAAGTGTTCTTTATTTAATTCTGCAAAAAACTCGTTTCAATCTCAACTTATTTGTGCGTAACACATTTTTGAAAAACGTTGGCTACGTTTCGTCGAAAGTTATCGCAAGTCTCACTTTGAGTGATTCTCAAAATTCAGCTCAAGGCTCTAAAACCACTAAAATTTGAGGAAATATAGAGTGAAGTGTTCTTTATTTAATTCTGCAAAAAACTCGCTTCAATCTCAACTGATTGGGCGTAACACAGTTTTGAAAAACGGTGGATACGTTTCGTCGAAAGTCATCGCATGTCTCACTTTGAGTGATTCT
>NW_026018135.1:0-33793 GCF_020466585.1 Dendroctonus ponderosae
GTTTCATTCTAAAAACTGGCCATCGAAAGCATCAAATATTTGTAAAAAATATGGAGAAATATTGACTTTATTAATGTAGGACGGTTTTTTTCGCAAAGCTGGAATACGTAAAACTCAGTGATCCAAAAATATTAACGTGCTGAAAACTCCAGGGTTAACTGTTGTAACGATGATGCGTATAACTTTATGGAATGTGTTATTAGATGGTTTTAAGGGGGTGAAAGTTCACACTGCTAGGGGTAAACCGGGGTTGCGGTCGATGATCGTTTGGCTTTTTATGAATTTTATGCCCTTTTAGGGTTACGGCAAGCAGATTGTGGATTTCAGCGAAATGAACTGGAAAATGACCTGCTTATGGCTTAAAAAAGTTTGAACGTCGTGGCAGAAAACGAAATTGAAGAAATATGATTTTTATTTTTTATTTAGCTTTTTGAACATCTGTTACATCGAAAGAATTTAAAGCCATTTAGAATATAATGTTTACTTTTTATCGCCCAGCACAAGTAACAACTATAAAAGAAGCATTTGAAAAATAGTATGTAAATACCTTCTGTTTAAAACCGTACATATTTTTTAGAGAAAGGAACAATACTTTCAAGTCCAAGTCTAATGACTCAATTAAAATTCAATTATTCTGTTGGAGATATATCTGAGAATAAATACCTACACAAAAACCCTAAGAACTTAACAATAATTAAAAAATAAAGCCTTATTCTTATCTATTTGATACTTATTGTGACACAATTAATACATGCTGCATAAACATTGCGCTTTGAAAGCCAGTATCGAATACTCTTTGTTCCAAATACCAATAATGAAACTATAGTGCATTGCAAAAGACGAAAAGAATAGTAACTAGTCAGGTTTTATTCAATAACACATACAAGTTGTATTATTAGGTAATAAGCAATTGCTTACAATGTGTTGCACCCACACCTAGCTAGTTTAAGTGACATTAATATTTGTTTTATTTGGTTTTTTTCCTTGAGTTTCACTTCTATTCTCGCCATAATAGGCTTGAAATATGTAGACAGATTTTGCATCGAGTGGTTTTTACTTATTTGCCATGTATGGGCAATTTCGTTAGCGCGAATAAATTAGACGGCATTTTCAGAGTTTGAAAAATTAGTTCTGGCAATGAAAACAATAAAACGAGCATTGGACAGTTCGAAAAACATGTGCCGAGTAGTGATATTTTGAAATTTCAATTCCTTTTACAAACAAGTTTTGCAATTATAGCTTCGGTACAAACATCGAATAAATAATTGTAAGAAAAATGTGTCTTAAAAGGTTAAATGCACATCTCTTATGCAAGTCCTATTAGATCTTAGACACTGGCCGGCTTACATTTTAAATGTGCTTGAGAGAATGAAAAATTCATAAAAGTGAATATACTAACTAATAAATGAATAAATTAGACGGCATTTTCAGAGTTCTAAACAGTTTTCTGAACATTTTTATTCAAAAAATAAGAAAGAAATTAAATGGTATCTGGCAAGCGTTGAAAAGAAATCAACAAGCGACATTTTTATACAAAATGCAGAATGGTACCACGTGATTCAGACAGGTTGATGGAATAATATTTCAAAAAGATCCCACCACTGCTATTTATTTACACTAAAGCTACAAGCTGAAATCACAACGATATGGGTAATACACATTTTTATTAGTTTTAAAGGAACCAGGCGGTTAGTTCAAGTTGTATCAAAACTATTTCAATTTGATTGACCTCAAAAAAAAACAATTTCATTCAACGCACGAACTTATACGATGCAAGACTATGTCAAAATATAGAAAAAGTCGTTGATTGTAGCATAAATGAGCACAGACCAGTTTTCGTTATTAGCACACTTAGAAAAGTGTTCTTCAGTATTCAAGTATTCACAATCCCAATACAAATTCTGCAACAGATAAAAACACTAGCTGAACAAACCAGAGCAATGAAAATTATAAAAACCATTTTCTATTTTTTAAATATTGATTATGCTAACTCATACTGAAGACGACGGGCGCCCATTCAGTTTGTTTAGTTGTACATTTGTACTTACTTTACATTTGTTATTTAACAATGGAAATTTTGTTAAAATGAAAACAGATATGGAAGTTTTCGATCTAGAAATACTCGATTTTTGATATTTACAATTTGCTTTTCGAAAACCCAAAGGTGCCTAATTAGATATAAAACTTAAGTCAACAAGGAAGCAAACACTCCGATCCTATAGTGTTAGGGTGAACGAAACATTGCAGTAAAATATATAGTAATAAAACATGTTGTGTGTCTCAGGCAAAAAGGCATCAGACAACTGAGAGGAGATAAGAAACCATGTATAGAGGCCACTCATAGGTATATAAAAAATACAAAATACCAGAGGAAGAAAAACTAGAACTATAAAACGTACTTTAAAAGTACAAAAACACTTTAAAATTAGCAGAAAAAGTGATTGGAGCTGCAAAGGCAAACATTTAATTCAACAGAATCGGTGCTCCCTTAACCGAAGTCTTGCCGTTTATACTCCTACCCCACACGTTGCTCCTTTCTGACTCGCCCAGTTCAAAGACTATTCCGTGATCGACTAATTTGTTCATTCACACGAGAAGCTAAATTTTGCGCACATCTTTCACTAATTACACTCTATAAATTTTCAGCACATTAAAGAAAAGCAGCTTTGAACAATAGACTTGATGAAAATGAGCAAAGTTCCTTACCGAAGGTTCCCTATAATATATTCTAATCAGATCTGCTCAATTGCCCTCAATCAGATACTGAGCGTTCATGCCCACCAAAGTAAAAACGCTCACCGGTTAATCTCCGGTAAATAAACTAATTACTCCTGAATCTTGGCGGCTCCGAACTACCAATCAAATTTCCCAGCAAAGAGCCGACGTTGTCTTCTTAAGTTGAACGAAGAAGCAAATACGTGACGTGGAGCAAAAAGGGCACGTAATCTAAACGAGATCGATACGGCCTTTTGGCGGGACTTGATATAAAGTTTATACAGTTTGAGTTCCAAGTTGGGAATCCGCAAAGTTGCTCCTGAAGAATTAGGCTGTTTATGTTGACACAAAGGCCGGAGTGCGGATTTTAGTGGCGGAGGAAAATAAGCTCCCTACTTAAAAAAATATATCAGTTGCTGTTGATCCTGCATACTACAAGTAAACTTGAAGACCGACTGATGAACAGATCTTCTAGCAATTGCAAAATTTAACACTTTCACCCTTCAATTTGCCCCCAGTTCTATTATGAGATTATTTTAAAATTCGCTTTAGGCATTCTCTATTGGAAAAGGCGAAACAGCACGAATATCTATCCAGAGAAAGTCTTACAAATATATCTTTAACCAAAGAAGCAAAAAAATTCAATGAAATTCTGTAAGAAGCACCATTCACGGAACATCCAACGGCAAAATAACTTTTATTAGCCAACCCTTTTACAGCTGAGCCTTTCCCGAAAATTCAATCCAGATATTTAAGTATGAATTATCTATTAGAAAGTAAAACTAATCTTTGTTTGGGGCAGAAATGTCCTTAATTCTTTCTCGTTGATCATAATGGTTAGCATCATCCAGCTTTGCATTTTATATATTCCGTTTTATCATTGACGCTTATTAAAAGAGCGCTTTTTACATTTTTAATGAGATGCTCCATGACTGAACATTCAATAATATACAAATCTGAGCGACCAGCAGCTGATCACACTGCATGTAGCAGAAAAAAAAGCGCCCTTACAGCTTAACTCCCCATTCAGTTTATATCGTAAATCCGATAGCTCTTGTATACGCTTCGGAAGGAAAATAATCCTTGAACTCGAACATTGTACTCCAAGAATTGAAGACTTCTAACTTCGTTTTCCAGCTTCATTGTTGCCGCAAATAACTCGGCTAAATAACTGATCGTATCACTGGAAAATTTCTATTTAGAAACCCTTCGACCAAAGGAGTTCAATTTCTGGACTGTCAGAACATGTAGAACGACGATTTCTGAACAATAATTGGTCCTAAGTTGTCGCAAAGTGAACTTGAAAATTGATAAATGGCTGTAGGAAGCAGACCAGAAAATTAAGAGTAGAATCATTGCCACATTGGGTTCTGTATCCTTAACTCCGCCTCCAAGCAGGCACTATAGATTTTTCCGGAGTTCGGTCTTTGTATGTAAAATCTGTTGAGTCCGCGAGTGAAAATCCTTGTTAAATGTTGAGCTCCCTATGCAAGGGGAGAGACAGCCGGTGAATGCCCGATTCGAGAAAAATAATCGATTCCATTGGGAATCTTATAGCGAATGATCTTAAATTGAGGTCCATTCCATGAGCCCAGGGCTCGGAAATTGAACGTGAAAAACGGTCTGCTCATCAGCAACATTTGAATTAACTGTATGTTAGTTAAGCTTCCGTATCCATCCATAACGTTTTATTCGCCTCAATCCACATCTACATAGAGCCAATGTCATGTAATTTTAAAAAGTATTTTTTGCGATTGTTGTCGTCTATCAGGGACCGAAAATCGTGAAAAAAATTTTGGAGATGTTTTTACGTCGCCACGCACCTTTTTTTATAAATGTACGGTAAACTTGGCCAGACAAAGTGGACCTGGAAAAGCCCGAAATCAGGTGCTCAAATCGAAATACATCTGATAAATAAACTTATAAAAGCACGAAAACATCCTACCGATGCGGAGTTGAAACTAAGTGTCACAAAGGCCTAGAAAAAAGGTTAGGACTCACCGAACTCCTAAATAATATAAATAACCAGCAGGAAAAATGAAAACAGACATTCACAGGGCTTCAAAGAAAGTATGCTATAGAACAAAAATGGAGGGAACCCGAAGATCAAACCCAGCACAGAGTATCTAAATAGAGAATGGAAGAAAACATCTGAAGATTACCAAGCTCTAAACAAGATCATAAAAAAGCAAATTCGAAAATCTATAAGAGATTACAAGATCGCAGTTATTGTCGCCACCATCGAGGATAATAGAGTATTAAAATCTAAGATGCGAGTAGGCAAAGCTAAGATTGGGAAGCTGAAAAACGCATAACACGTTCAGTTGAAAATAATTACTACTTTCAACTAACTACTCTTTCTATTAAAGAATTTAATACCTGCATTATTCATTTGTCCTCTAGCGTATTCACATCACGGAAATAAACATGCTGGCTGCTTGCTTCAGTCACACATGTCGAACAATAGAGCAGATCATGTCTGATGGTAAACCAAGGAATTAATAGAGAAATATTCCCTTTCAGTGAAGTTAAGGTTTTGCTAACTGGGCCCTGAAGCAAGATGAGAGCATGTTCGATAGGATGTCATGATTTTTTATAAGAAAGTTATTTTCTTGAGGCTCATGACCAAACAATGCCAGAAAGTCGTTTTCACATTTCTCGCGTGGTACTAAGATTGGATAAGATTTTTAATTAAAAAAATCGGTATTCTAACAGACTTCTGTGCAATTGACTATTCAAAGGCAAGAAAATCCCAAAGCCGATCGACTGATTACCATTGGCTAGCCCCGTGTAATTTAGTTACAAAGTTTCTTGTTCAATCAAGGAAATACCCTGTACACTCAGACCGTTGATATAATTTTTTTGATCATATACACAATTCACGTCACAGTGCATTTTTTATTCCTGATATTGCCACCAGTAAAACCAACGATATCTCAAGAAATCTTTAATAATATCAGCAAAACTTTCAGGAATTTCTCACTGTTTCCCGTTATCCATCACTTTGTTCATCGTAATAATGTAATAATATATAATCATTCGCACCTTTCTAAGATCCAACGCATGGAACAGGAAGTGTTTTTAATATTACGTAACAAATGTCTCCGTTAATCTTAATAAATCACATAGTTATGCGCCTATCAAGCTGGAATTTCAAGAAGAAAGAAGTCGCTATCCTGAAACATGTAGGAGGGGAAGAAACCGTGATGCTTTCTCTTCAAATCGTTTGGGTGATCGTGCGGTGACAAAATTGAATCGGGTGGGCGACAGTCCTCGATGGTTTTATTCGAAATTAAGTTGACCGACAAGATTTATTAATTTCTTTTATTGGGTCATTAATGGTTTAGTCTGTCTGTCTGGTTCCACTAAAATAACTTGAAAATAGTAATATAACAATAACTCGGACCGCTTCGAAAAATATACAACCTTTGGAATTTAGGAACATTTAATATTTCGATCATTACGACGACGAAACTGAATTTAGTCTGTCTTAAAAAACAATACCTGCCAATACCGCTATGCAAAATCGATGATACTTGTTCTCTAACCGGATTATATTGAAAGATTATTCGTCGTTAACAAAATCTAGTGGAACTCTGCATGTGGGTCCACTCTTTCGATGTCACAAAGGAAATTTGAGAAACCCTTCGAAAAATTGCGTGTGGCCCGCATATTTAAAACTGGGTGGTATGAAGAAGCATTTCAAAACTGATGAGTGTTATGTAAAACCTCACAAAATATGCCCTTAGGCATACAAATCGTTTCCGTTATGAGTATGGGAGATGTAAAATAATTAAATGAAATTGAAACAAGTGCCGAAATGTACCGAGTAAATGACTCAGTTTGAATTGGTCCAGTTTAAAACATGGAAAATCAATCAGTTGTTGTTAAACTAAATTCGACGCAAGTTTAAACATTCAAAAAAATTTGTTTGATGAAACATTCACTAGAACTAGTTTGTTTATTATAATCAAGGTTTAGTAGGTTTGCTTTAGGACCTAAAGTTTAGGTAAAAGTTCATTAAGTTCCTACTGACTGCTTTCTAAGCAAAAATTAAAAAGTGGGGTGAAGAGTGCAAAAATGGTAAAATGGATAAAAGTGTGCTTTACCTCCACGTACCTCATGTCTTATCAATCACCCTGCATAATCGTAAAATGCCGATAAAAGTAAATGATTTGATTTATTATTAATCTAATCAATTAACTCATATAGTTGAGAGTTTTTTCTAATTAATTTTGCATTAACACAGAAAACTCCAAAAAGCCAAAATGTCATAAAGCGACTAAACCACTATATTTTTTGTGTTACGATATACAGTAAAAATTCAAATTTATGAAAATAAAACTAGCTGATGGAATAGTTGTTGAAAAAATATTTAAATATTCCACCAACAAGACAGCAACCCTGTCGTCCAGATTAGAGGTTAACGAGCTGAGAAATTTCCGAACAAAAAGGTAAAAAATGCATGCAACAAATGAAAACGTGAATGTATGATCATGTGATGTGATGGTATCAGAGAAACATAAAGCAGCAATGGATGATGAAGAAAATACTAAACGTTATGGAAGAAAGAATACCTATTCGATATACGAACACATGAAGGTCAGAAGATGGGTCTCAAAATGATCAGCACAATCGCCAAATGTAAGATATTCAACCACTTAAAAAACAGCACGCTATTGCTTTCTTACAGATAGATCAGCAATTCGCTGAGGACGATACCAAATCACCTGGATGTTTCACCACAGTCTTACTAAATCCAAAAAAAGAGAGCTGGAGCAGATTTAAAACAACTCGAACAACTTGAGACTCTAATACGATTAATCACCTAGAACTGCTGCAGATATGGCTGCATGGAGGAATGCTTCTATTACCCTGAACAGATATGCATACCATTAAAGTTGCGTTAAGTAGAGCAAATGCCGTTGGTGGATTGTTTAGTACTATTAACATAATGGAAAGAGCATGCCTAGAACATGTTCTTAGAAGAATACAGAATCCTTCAGGTTAAGGGTAGAACATAAATTCGAGAGTCGCAGAAGAATTCGAAGAAGGAGCTAAACAACTGTTTAGATCAGATGAGACTCGCAGACAATTCGCTAAAGTAATTCCCAACGTTAGGTGATCATGTTATAGAGCACTCGAAGAAGAACGAATCATTTCTCGGCCTCTATTTGTAGAAGCTCCTCACCCTACGTTGCATCTAAGTAGATCTATAATAATCCCAAAGTTTTCATTCTGTCTCAGTTCTGCCCATACAAATATAACACCTTCTTGTTCTGGCGTCCATCATCATCAATAATTAAAAAACCTCAGCCCCTCGCTTGATTTTTTGGTGCTCTCAGGTGTCGTTATTTTTGCAAATTGCTTCATTTTTGAGCCAAAGTGTCGAATTGAGTTTGTACTTTAACGGTAATAAAAAATGAAAACAACTGTGAACATAATCGAACAATATTATTTTGATCATCGCTAAATGCGGTATGTAAACCCGATCGTTTAAATCCGTTGATGGTGGAGCGGTTCAATGGCTTCGCTGCATGCCTTTTAATAAATCACATTCTTCAGCTCCGCAAGTGGATGTCGATTACTCGACAGCGTTGCCTACTTATTTACCAATTCCCGCATCTAAAGATGGCTTTTCAAATCTCAAGAAACGAAAGTTTTTCTTTGGCTGACACATAATTAAACATAAAACTGCTTTGGTAGACTTAAATCCAACAGTTTAAAAATCTGCAGTTATAATGAGAAGAACGATATTATTAATGGTGACTTTCAATAATGTAGTGGCTTGAAGTATTGCAGCATTACAACTGCATTAACATTTAGAAGAGCATAGGAATAAAGTATGTGCTTAAAATCAGTAAGGAAAGTTCAAATCGACAGTATTTAATTGGTGCTCATTTTATTCAACTGTGTGACACCAATAACTGTATTTGCCAGTGAAAATTTATACAAAGCACTGAGCAATAAGTTGTTTTCAACTATCTATAATACACTTTCTTTTCCTCCTTACAATATCATTGCATGATTTAATTGATCCTGACCTGGACAACCGTTATTTCCCCTACTTGAAACAGGTTTTCTACTCAAATAAACCATTCCATATTATTTGAATTTTTTCTCCGATTTCTATACCGTATACTTGTTCCAAATTTTATTCAAGTTTTATAATCGCTGACTAATAGCGTTTATTGTAGAGATCAGGCTTATTTAAATAAAATATTTGGAAAGTCAATTAGCTGAGTCGACAACGATGCGCATAATATTAATAACCAGTACTCGAGTACTTTACTCTTGTTCTCTCATTATACGAAGTGATATTAATAATAAGGAACCAGTTCTGTTCACACACGGTACGACCATAACTGAACAAAATTCTTTCATAAAACAAAGACGCCGATCGAGCATCGAGGCTGATGGAAATGCAAACGATTTCTGAATGTTTCGTTCGCTTCTTATATTATATTCTTCTTATATTATTTTTATTTTCTTGTTTCAACCTAGAGAAAAGGTCAGTTTCCAATAAAATTTTAACAAGTTTAGCGAATTTATGGAGTATATTTTTACTAAACACTTAACACACACATAACAGTTCGTTTGAAATTTTGAACTTTATATAAGTAGTTTATATTCAATAAACCATTAGTTAATGTCTGGTAAGGTCAAGAACGGCTGAAAGATGCAGACAGATGCAACACCTTCTATTGAATAATTATTGAGCAATAATTACGTCATATTAATATCTTTACAATGAAGCTACTCTGAAAAAACGTTATATACATGAAAACTGAAAATACTAGGCTGTAATGTAAAGTTGCATGAATGTTTAAGGATTCAGAATAGTTCTGAGTAACAAAAGAGTCATCAGTATAATTACTACATTTTTCTGAGCTGAATAGATGATTAAGAAGTAAAAACGTTCAGAATTTATTGCATAACTGAAACAAATTACAAATGCGTTTGTCAATTCTTACATGTTGGACAAAATTCCCAGGTTACTCTATCGGTTTCCATAGTCGATCTTTTGACAAAACTAGACATTAGATCAACAGATCAATGACTTAACCTGAGTAATTGTTGCTAAATCATGGTGTCCGATCGTGGATCGTGATGTTTACAAGGATGTTGCTCAATCGGAAAAAAAATCGACCCACGATTTACTTGGTATACCGTTAAAATCGACAATCGTAGGAATGAATAGTTGATAGGCGCAATATGTACCATCAGTGATGTAAATCATTTCTTAAGAGACCAATTACGAATTTAAAAAGGCTACCATGTTAGAAAATTGGGTCAATTAGATTAGAATTTATTAATGTCGCGCAAATGTACAAATATTTCCAAACAAAAGTCAGAAAACAATGAACAAAAAGTGACCATTTAAAAAAGTATGTGTTTGCATAGCTCTCTTGGGATCTCAAAGCTATACGACAATCCGATCTGTATCATACCAAACAATTGGAAATAGAGCGAGCATAAAATTGCAATTACATTGACCACGCTCATTCGGTATCCACTTTCTTAGCCTTATCTGATGAAAGCTAAATCCAGAGTAAATCTAAGAGAAAGTCTAATAACTTTTCGTATATCGCTTGTTTTCCATGGCAAATTTATGAAATTTTGTATATTATTGAAACTATTTTTAATGCAGGTACCAACTTAAAATTGCTAGGTAATCATCCAAACATTACGATTAATTGTCTCATATTAAAACTTGCTCCAGCAGCAAATCGGACCGACTGAAGCTACTTATGCACATCGCAAGCTTGTTCCGTAAACTAAATTTTATGCAACCACCTCGATAGGTTGAAAACTTTGTACCTGTGCGAATTTTCACGTTTTCCTTTTCCGAATCCGTTCCAGGGACCGATTTTCCGCGAACCAATCTGTTTCCTGTCTTCGTCGTTTTTCCTTTTTCACGGTGAGAATGTTTGGAGAAAACCCTCTCGGCGTGTTAAAACTTTTCAGTTTTCTCGGGAGTTTTGATGCATGGAAGAATCTTGTCTTTGTTGTAACCCCAGTGTCGGAGCAAGAATTTTCCAGTGACAATTTTTTTTGTATGTGTTTAGCTATTGTTAATTTCAATATAACGTAATATCTGGGACTATCGATTACAATTTTCTCACTAGAATCGAAGGGTTGAAATTTACATATGGAAGGACCTGGAATTTTTTGCGGAAAATGCAAAAAAAATTGTTTCTTTAACATAGTTCCTGGATCTGAACAATTCCGTTTCGATTTTAGTTCATACGAAAACACTTGCAAATAATTGCAAAACAGCGGTAACTCTACGACGCGACCTTCTAATTTTAAATAAATATGCTATTTGCCAGTGAATATCGACATATCCATGTGCGATATTCAAGTATATATTCTTATTTATTATTCCACGCAAAAGGTCGGTAATAAACATTTCTACGAACTCTCATGGCCATCAGCGATATTCGCTTAAAATACTCTGAAAAAGGAAAACAAAAGCGTATCACACAAGCCAGGTCGATCGACATCATCGAGATTTAATTAGGACTGGTTCACAATGAATAAAATACAGACGCGACGTTGCTAATCGGATACCGACTTTGTGGTAAAATCGATTTTATTGGTGCTGGGATGCCGATTTTCATTTGTCTCCAAGGTGCAATAATTTTTCGGCATTTTGGCAAATCCGAGACATTTAAAAATGTAAAATTTCCAAAATAAATTGCCAATTTTGCGTAACACTGACGAATTTAGCATGCGCAATGTTTTTTTACAGATTTTACATCTTTTCTCTAAGATCATAGCACGATGTAAAAAAACTTATCAAAAAAACTATTTGGAAAATTATATTTCGAAGTTATATTTCATAACTGATAAATAGAAAAATTTTCAAAGTGAAAAAATAAGGACCCGATGTTGCGTTCAGATATGTATAGCTTTGTAATGCAGATAATAATAATTTTATATACATATCTAGCAAAATAATGCATCTAAGTACTAATTGTATGACTCTTTTTATGCAGAATTAATTTTTATCACTTTTTCTGAAATCTCAACGGGGGGCTTGATTTCACCAAGTTGTATTAGCAGTTTTAAAAAAATTTTAATAAAAGCGCAATAACTGCAATTGTTAACGGTATGATAAAACCATACTTACTCAGAACAAGGGCAACTATTCTAACTATTTTTTTCTCAATTTCCATCAGCTCAGTGAAGAAATATCTATGTTGCCAATTTCGTTGATTATACAAATATTTAGATATATTAAATACGAGTGGGAAGAAAACTAAGCAATATCTGAAAATAACCTATCAGAAAAAATTGTTACAAGATCTTTTTCGCATGTAAACATGTACTTTTTGTCTTAAATTTACTATTTCAGAATGCGCATATTCGAATATAAATGTAAAATCGCTTTTCTTGAAAATAATATTTGCGATTCCTTGTACAGATATTAATAAGTATTTTGCACAGTTTCAAATAAAATAAATCAAAATATTAGAAAAGTGTACGTTGCTATTAAATTAAGAGCAACGGTGCTATTGTCATTAAAACTGGTGAGGACTTTTATTTAAAAAAAAGACGTATCGTATCGCAAATTCTATATTTCATTAAAAATGATTAATATACTTTAGATAGAACAGAACTAAAAGGAAAATATTACTGAATAGTTTACAAAGATGCATATACAGGGTGTTGGTAAGTCGCTGAAAGACCCTAAAATACACAGCAATATACATAGAATGACTTTTTCTATTTAGAGTTGAAAAATATGAAACTATTTGCTTGAGTATCCTGTGAATTTCAAACACTTTGAATAATCCAAATAAAAACTTGGCAACCTTGACAATTTGCTAAAAGATACATAATGCGCAATTTTAAAAAGTTGACACATTATTATTACCGCTAATTATTTTTTAATTTATTCCGGTAATTGTTGACCACATAATTATTAGATAATTAATAAACAACGTGCAAGGCTTTGTTAGGTAATAAAAAAAATTGGTAATCCTAAACAATCAAAACATCTACAATCTCTTACGAATTGGTAACGTGCGTCAACTGCCGATCAATAGCTAATAATATAATATACATAATTAATGATTTGTAATTATACGTTTACATCTGAACATGAAAATTTGAACTGAAAATGTTACCATCGGGTAATGATTACTACTTTTACACGTGTTTGCAATGTAAAAAGTATTAAACTATTAATTACCATATTTGTTAGATAAGCGATCAAAGCCAAAAAAGTGGAAAGTCGCTGGTGAAAATTCGTTCATCGGCTATCGGAAAACCCGATGTGGAAAATCGAGTAAATTTTTTACCCTCTGTTTTATTGGGATCAATCCAAGAAGTTATTTAAGTAGTAAAATATATCACTTTTTTGTGTCCCAGCCGATACAGTCATAACTTTTACTGCCGGACAAAGAATTGAAGATCGGACCAAAATGGGACTAAAAGAACCTGATTAGTGATTCCGAATAGACTCTCACATAATAAAGTCATAATAAACCAATTCCCCGATCACATAAAGAGATACTGAAAAGGGGATAAAGAAACGGCATATTTCAACAGACTTGGGCAAAGAAATAAATGTTTGAAAAGTTGTTTGGACCATCATATTATACACGTCGCGTATCACAACACTTACTAGTCTGATTTCATAGAACTGCGTTCTAGATTTTCCATATACTTCACCTGTATAATTTATAAGCTTTTTCCAACTTTTTTTTGCTTAAAAATTTCTTTGTTGTTTATAACTGATAATTTTTTACCTGATTGAATGTATCTTTCTGAAATCAGTACGGAGAAATTGTGTGTGGGGTGGCAAAAAATAAGCAAGGAAAACGCACACCAAAGAAACCCAATTAGAAAAACACAAAATGATAAGGGAACGTTCTATGTTGGTTACACAAAAAGCATCCAAATTCAGGAGAATCAGAGCTTTTCAATAGATTGCAAATGGCATAGAATGGAAATAAAATATCTCTTGAAAAATAGAAACTCTCAGTTCTCATGAAATATTGATAGAATCAAAACGTTTTCTCTTTCACAGTATCTATATGCTTAAATAATTTAAAATAAAAAAGCTTCGTTGCAACAAATTACTACTCAAGATTGTATAATTGTTGTATTGTACGATTATACGAACTATTTAAGTTAAATTAGTCGTAATCAATATAGCCGCAAAAATACCCTTATTGTAGAGAGATTTTATGGAACGGTGCCAACTCTGAAGACACGCTCCAAACTTTTTTCGTACTTTCCAGTATTGGCAAAACTTTGCAAATATTTATACGTAATACTCCTCTTGCTTTTATTTTCGTTTTCCATTTTATTGGGACTAACACATGACCTCTTGTCTTATATATCACGTGAAAACTTGACAGAGTTGCTCTCAACAAAATTCACGAACCATCGAAAAACTTTCAACTGGATTAGCTGCCTTCTTCAGAATCTGTGTGGTCTGAAGTGGAAAAAGTGGAGTCATAAGAAATCAAAATAATACTACAAAAATACATATTTGGATTAATCGACATTTTTAAACTAGAAAGGCCAGATTTTCACAGCTTCCTAATACTGAAAGGGTAGATTTTCTAAGATTGTCCATTAATTGAAGTCTGTTTCAACTTTTGCATTGAACATTGAAACCAACTTTCGAGTTGATTAATAATACAAAGTCGTTATTCTGCAAAGTTTACTGTTCAGACTTCCAAGTCGCACATATAAGTAACCGAAAATCAATTTTGGAATGAGAAAAAGAACATTAATGTTTGCAATAGAATCTTCGCTCGAGTTCCATCTATGAACTTTCATTGTACACTTATACTCAAGGAGATTTATCACTAACCCCATGTTATCCAGTTTGCTCCGAACAATATTCCGTCCATGCATTATCCGTAACCAGTCTGGAAAAACAACAGCTTGAGTTATGCAGTGATCTTCGCGAATGTGCCTTTCTCCGTTCTGCCGTTTCTCCTTCGTGGTATCGATCAGAGGGTTCAACTCACTGTGCTTTGCTCACTTGTTACAGGAATGAATAAAACTAGAAAATAAATATCTGGAACTGCTCTAGCGTCCGCTACCTCTCGGTTGTTTGACTTTATTGTCAGTTTTAATCAGTTGTAAAGCTATTTTGATTCTTAAATTATTTTCGTCTTGGTGCAGTTTGTGTTATTTGGTTTTGTTTGCGTTGCCAGAAGAATCAATATCTTTAGTTGCATGCTCAATGTTTGCTTTTTTCAAATACTAGATGTATCGCTGATGCACTGAAAAAAGCTATGTTTCACTTTGTTTCAAGAAATTATATTTGAATTCTTGGCAATTATTGCAAAGAAAGTAAACCAAATACATAAATGATGGCAAGTTGTATTATAAGGTTGTTTCTTACTTTATTAGTAAAAGCGATCAAAATGTGTCACAACTCTATAATTAAATAAATAATGCCGTTATCAAACCAGGCTAACAAAACATTAAAAAATTATAACTAAGAGACTACAACACATCAAAGCCATTTCTTTTGGGTGAATAATAATAAGGCTAACAAAGCAAAGCTTCTAAGGCAACACTCCAATTAACACAGACAAATTGGGATTGGGCTGTCTTCAATTGTGACCCATTTTCGAATTGTCAGCATTTAAAATAATTATTTGTAATTTGTTATTTTAGAGATAGAGCGACAAATCTATTAAAACGTTACCTCATGATAGTGCAAGTAAATAAATAATCTCTAGAAATGCTTAAAACGTACAAATCTCGTTCAAGTATGCGTCAGAATAAATAAAAGATACAAGATAAATGAACAAGAACTCTCATTTTTACATCATTCCTGAGATAACTAAATGACATTTTTAGAAAGTGAACAATCGATAAGGAAATGTTGGCAATTTTCTCAAAAATGTTTTGATTTCAAGAAATTTTTATTCAAGGAAAGCAGATTTGTCCTATTTTTGTTTTGAGTTGCAAAATCGACTCAAACATGACGCTGCTTTTTTCGAAATTTCCCAATTCCCAAGCCTCATTTGAGCCACATAATTTGTTTTGGCATCGTTGAATAGATAATTGAAAAGTCGATTTAGTCAAAATAACGCGAGTGAGAAAATTCGAATAGTTTTGTCCCAGAAATCGAAATTTGAATATTAATGAAGTAGAAAGTCAGTGTTTTGTTGTCTATGAAATTAGGAAAATTATCGTTAGTAAAACTTTCCATCAAACTGATTAATTGCCACGAATTTAAATGCTCAACTAGAGGTTCAGAGATCATTAAGGTTCTGAAAACTGGAGGGCCTGCTTGAAAATGCTGGTGGCTTCAACCCAATAAACATCTAGTACTAATATGCGTAGACTATGGAAAGACATTTGATAGAATAAACCAACCTGAAATGTTAACTATCATTTTATCCAACTATTCACTTTTATATTACCCGAAAACCATAAAATATTGCCAGAAAATGTGAGCAATCATAAATGGTGATAAACAGAACCATTTCAGATACGCGGATGACATGGTCGTAATCACAGAGAAATATAGCAAAACAACGTTAATCTTTTAGACGAGGTTCAATTTGGCTTCGAAACAAGTAAAATTAAGAACCAGAACAATGAACACATAGATAATAACAAGACTTGTCTTAAGACTTATCACCACCACTGAGACTTTTCTTAATTAGCAAATCATTTGCTTCAACCGTTAATCCTGCATTTGGCAACAAAGGTGATTGCATTTTTTTTGAGGATTTAATAAAATTTAAAATTATTCAGAGGAATTATGTAACATTTAATTGATTGATTCCATTGTCAGCCAGCAATCAATTATCATATTGCGTCTTTGAAATTGATGCTGCTTCTTTAACGCTATGAATATTACCAATATAATTGTTGTATCATAAACTATTGAATTTTAATAAGCCAACAATGCCGGCTAAGCATCAGCGCTACCGAACTACAAAACACAATCGATTATAAATCAATCTTAACCAGCTGATGAGTCATATAAAATGCTAATTCAATGGCTCAAAACAATGAAATGTTATAATTTGCATATAAGGGAACATGACCATACAAATATGTGTTTTATAAGATTATTGTTATATCAAAATGTGTTGAAGTCAATTCGAGCGTATCATTTTATTCACGTTTTGCATGTGCGGCTCGTAAAAGGCTAAAGCGGTACCATGACCCTAGATTTAACGTCAGTTGAAAGTTTAGACTGTTTATTCAAGTAATTGTCGATGTTTTCTCTATTTCTACCAGAATTTTTAGTTGATTTCATTCATTTTCATAACACATTATCTTCGACGACTACACTGATTCAGAATTAGAAAATTTTGAGCCCTTTATTTGCATTTTGAATCAAGGAAATAAGTATTCAATATTACGTTGTATCAAACTAGAAGTCGGTCAATTACATAATACTAGGAGAGAAGTAGTAAAGTATTGGAGCTAAGTAAGTAAATGGATTAAGTACTCAGAAAACAGTATTTAATAGCTCAGAATTGAAATTAATTTGCGGATTTACTCAGAACTGTTTTTTTGGCATCCATGTCTATTGTATGAAGGGGGCTCAGATACAAATTTGTCCCTAATGTGATAGCTTAGAAGTTTGCAGATGACAATTTTAAATCCAGGAAAACAACCAACCAAGTTGCACTTGTGCTAATTAGAGATTTCAAAGAACTCATATTATCTAACGTATAACAAGAAACAAAGTTGCTTGCTGAAGATGCTGGCTGAAATGAATCCATGATCGACCTCAGAAGTTTTACCAGATTAATCTCAGTTAACATCGAGCACTTAAGAAGTATAACGAATGTGGAAAGAGAAAATTTTGAAAATAGAACTGATTTCCAAACTTCTAGTTTTACCTCGAGTAGATCCAAAAATTACAAATTCCAGGAACTTTAATTTTTTCTAGAACTCAGCTAAATGATGATTTTAATAAAATACGATTGGAGAAAGAATTTAAAAAATAAAACTTATGAGCGGATTACAAAAGACAAAAAATAAGAAAGTTAGACCGAGAAATGAATTGTGAACTTGTGAACGTTTTGCAGTATTTCATTTTGAATTAGAAAATCGACTCGTTTTACTTTTATCCTGTATTTTTGATTTCTTTTGTATCTCGCCCACTTACCGGCTATTTCACCGTATAACATGACAAATGTTATACTTTCTTTAGAAAATCTTCAAAAATATGTGGTTTTTCATTTGAAAAAATTGTAAATTAGCTGAAAATTTTTGAAATATTTCGATTTCGAAAAAATAACATTCTGTATTAAAACTATTAGTATGCGATTTAGAAATATAATTAATGCATAATTAGAGACCCACCTCCAAATCAGAGTGAGAAATTACTTCTGCTATTCCGTTTATTTTAAGTGAGCATTTTTGATAATGTTTCACTCTATAAAAAAAATTCTGATATAGAAGAGAAGTTTGAGTGTCTGGTAGCCAACAAATAAAGTAAAGTTCTTCGTTGAAGCCAACAATTATTTTGCAAGTTTTATTTTGATTGCAGGTGGCTTATTCAAACAAAGTGTAATTATTGCAAAATCAGTTAAGTATAGAACATTTAGATATCGGACCCTCCTAAAGTGGTTCTATGACATATTAAGTGATTGTGTTTTATTCGCTAACAATTGAACTGTCCACAGCATTCACGAAATCAATGTGAAATTTATATATTAAATAGTTCTCAAACATCCCCTTACGGAGATACGGAGTGTTTTAGACACCGCTGAATTCTTGCATCACTTGGAAAAGAAGGTTGTTTCTATTTAGAACAACCAAGTATAATCTCATCTATAACAGATTTCTTTTTACATAATAAATGTTCGTGAATAAAATGCGGCAATTTAATTGTATTAGATGCTGCCTACGTAACACCATATAAAAATAGGTACGGGCAACAAGTAATTTTTTATCGACCCGTCGGTCTAGACAACATAACTCACCATAAACGATTTTGACCAAAGAAAGTTTAATTGACGTGAAAACAAAATCAATTTTGCTGCGAATGGAGATACCAATTATTATCCATTAACTAATGATCATATTGACTGAAATAAGATATTTTTGATGGCTCGTTATTCACCTACGTGCTCAATACGCTTCTCCAATTCAGTACATAATTGTAGCTAAATAATATAATTCTGAAAGAAAATGCTTATAAACCAGTGGCAGTCTTTCAGCTCGAAAATATGCTAGACCAAAATCAGAATTTCAGAACGTAGGTTACAAAATGGTATAACACCATCTAAAAGGAATGGCCACAAAAAGTTCTCGTAAATATTTTTCTATCATGGTGAGATCACAAATCATACACCTGCTACCTGTAGATTTATACCTGGCGGATTGTCTATAAATCAGGACCCGGAATAATATACGAGGCGCGATCGGGAATTCGCAACTTCACTTGTTTAAGTAAGAAGTTTTGAACTGAAGAGTAAAACTAGCTTGATAGGTTCGGAAGAAACCTAATAAAATAAGATCGATGGAATGCTGTAAAAATAAATAAATTCTAAGTAATCTTGGTCTCCATTCTTCGCTTCGGTCAATTAATCACAAAAATTAGATTCGATTTTTTTGGTTCAGCATACTATATACTACAAATATTGCATCAATTAAGGAAAAGTTAAATTAAGCCGGACCAAATATGTATAAATTTCCTCGATCCGTCAATCTTAGATAAAAAAGTATTAAAATTACACTACATTTGCCGACGCGAAACTGCTAATAGACTTTTTCAAGAAGACATAAACATCATTATACACAGTCATAAAGTTGAAAATCAGGCCTGACATAAAATTTTAAATAACAGCATTCGAATTAAGTTTACCGTGTGATATTGCCAACCATAAACCTGTTTCTATTTTAATTGGTTTTTAGTTCGATTATTACCCGACCACTGAAACATTATGATCTCTGCTAATTTTTTATTAAACATTCGAGCAATATTATTTTGATCGCACCTGGTAGCGTGGTATAAGCATCGATCTTTCCGAGGCAATCTGCGATTAGACATGGGCGTATAATCGGCCCTCGCCCATCCCGCAGTAGTTTCTCTTTACTAAATTGAATTATATTCTTTCAAGGAGCCTCTTACCGCATTGTGCAACATACGTAGTAGTGAATGTTATTTATGGTTGTCCCATATTTTGTTCAAAAATTGTCATTTCCTACATGTTCCTTTCAGGTGAGCCGAACGGAAGCATGTTACATCTTGGCTCAGTGGCGGATCATTCGAACATCAAGAGGAAGTTGTGTGATTGAGCTTTTACAGTTAAAATAATATTGAAAACCGCAAATTTCAGATAAAAATGTTCTCACGAATTAAATTAATGTAATTAAATAAAGTGATAAGTTAAAGAAATAATTAATACTTCATTAAAAACACAATTCAATTCAACTTTTGAACCTATTTGAGCTCATACATGCTTTTTTACATCCTGTTCACCCTGTATTTTTATTTACAATTGAGGTAAACCGGACAAAAATAATACATTTTTGTCTGTTTCCAATTTTCCAGCCCCTGTTCTGTAGTGCAGCGCGCTTTCAATAAATAGAGTGTCACTTTATTTGGGCCGAATCCTAGACCACAGACCAGAGCCACAAAATGTTTTGGAAGATATCAGAAAATTGATAATTTTATATTATAGGTTCGTTTATGTTAGAAAAAACTGATACAGTTATTTGGGTCTTAAGTGGGCTGTGTTGATAGTTTATTTTTTGGATGATGGAGGTTCAATAAAGTTTATCTTGAATAAATAATAATCAAATTGAATTGAATTACACTCCTACATACACTCTTGTAACGAGAAGAAGAGAGGAATTCGATCTTAATAAAGGCCTAAACCTGATGACTCAAGATTCTAATTTTCTTTTTCATCTTTTTCAACTTATCTACTAGTACTTGGTTAACATTTATTCATTTGTGAAGATGTTTCAAAGTAATCAACCTCCTCAAAATGCGACAGCTCACGTAAACATTTAAGTTCGTTTATTTTAAGTAAGTTTCATGTATTTGACGCCGTATTCATGTTTATATTATATTTATTCAAGTTTATAAGTTAGTTATAACTTAACGCAGTTCTAGTTCTATACTATGTTTCCTTTTTTGTTGGATTTTTGACAAACAGCTTTTTTTTCCTTAAAAAGATAATAACAAAATAATTACACTTGTAGTATAGAAATGCAATAAATCGAGCATGGAAAATTATCGTCAAATTTTCGTTCCTTTGAATGAAAATCTAATCAAAAGTAGACATGCACGTGCTGAAAAAAATGTTCATGAGTTATCGAGAATTTTAAAATAATTCGCATTTTAAATATACTCTAAAAAGTTCAGAAAAATATTTCCCTAAAAGTCGCACTTTTGCAGCCATTACTCAATCTGAGACACAAATAAATGCCGGCATAAAACCATTTACTGTATAAACCATATTGATTTGATCACAATAACCTAGAAACTTTGTTTGTACAGATCTATTTACCTGATTTTCATTAAACCTCTGCTAAAAACCGACATTTACTGTCCGTTTTGAATATTTTTGTAATTTCACAGTTTTGTACACAATAAAAAGATGATTGATGAGTTATCAGATAGACCGATAAAAGTGGATTTTGATCGAAATATTACGTTATATGTCAATCTGCATTGAAACAAAATAAGGCGGTGTTTGTGGATAATGTGGTAATGTTTTAGATTAACAGGCATTTTCATCATCAGTAGTCATTAGGCAATAAGAAAATGCATTTTTGTAGGTGTGTAACATTTCGACCTTTTATGGATTCTCTTTTAAACTCTAAGGTATTTTATTTTGGTGGAAATTTGAACTTCCTTGGTCCTCAAGTTATTTAGGAACTTGAAATTAGATTTTGATAATTCTTCCGCAAGTCTAAAAAATATCATTCGCAAATACGAAGAATGGAGAATAAACTATGAAGAGAATACTATCTAGTATCTACTTTGCATCATTTGGACTTCAACAATAATTAAAACTAAATGATGTACGTATTTACTTGTGTAGGCTTCCCGATGCCAAACAAGTATTCCACTTTGTCAAATCAGCGCACTCATTAACCAGCACATTTACAAGATGTTTAACTCGTTGACCGAAAACTTATGACAAACCGTTAACGAGGCTGCGATATTTTTGACAAATTCCTAATAATTAACTTAGAACAGTTGTTTTAATCGTCCTTCGTTAATCATTTCAAATACACTTGCCAGCTTACGGTGATTAGGTAATTTCCAGTGACGTAGATGGAAATCTCCTAAAAGTGCGAACTGAGAGAGTTTTAATTGCGGTGTTATTGCAATAACGTTTCACTTGCGCCCGACAATTTGCGATGTCTCGCTAAAATTATCAAACTTTTCTACATTTTTTAGAAATATCCCTTACATTATTGCATATAGAAATAAATAATCTTCAAAATCATGCAACTTTCATTCTGTTGCAAGTCCAAGAAATATAGTTCCAAAGTGCGGAATATTCCTCATATCCTGAATTAAGTCCAAATTCCGGCTAAAAATGTACTATAAGAAAATTAAACCCATATACCATTCAAAGGAGATTATGGATCGAGAAAGGTATTGCGAGAAATTACGAAAATATCTTTGTTTTTGCAATTTGCAGTCACTAGTCAAAAATTGTTGAGAGAATACTAACTAAAGTAGGTACATCTGTCGATACAATATTACCGACTTCCTGGACGAGTTCAATCCAAAATTAAACATGATTATACGAAAGTGAAAAGAAAATAGTATGGACTATTTCTTATGGATGGATGCAAATTTAACATGTTTGAATAAGATATTTAACGATTATCAGAAAAGTATTAGCTTCAGACAGTCTGTTGCTTACATAAATAGCAAACATTTGCATAAAAAAGTTAAAGTAGATAAACGGTTTTTTTTGTGTCTTGACGATGCTTTTCAACCGTTATTTTTTCTAATTATATAAAAAATCGAATAAATTGTAATCGGTAAATGTGACTTTATTCTATGACATATTTTAATATTTAATATAGCGTTAATCTGATTTATTTTCCTGACTGCGTGTACTTGTTATGATATTGCTATCTTTTCTGGGTTTCAGTCAAAGTGTGAAGTAAAAATTTTTGAAACATCGTTTATTTCATTTCGTTTCGGCGAGACACCAGCGCCATCATCAGATTTAAAATTTTACACAAACGACAAACACCAATTCACAATTAAAACATGTTGTATAAAATATATAATTCACAAAGTGTTAAAACATTAATCAGTTTTTGAGGGAAAAAATTCTTCCGTTTGGGAAAGCCAAACATCGGAAAAATTTACCTCATGATTGGTAAAAATTAACGTTCTTTCAGGTCTTTGCCTTCTTGAAAAGCCTGAGTTTGTCTGAATTATTTCAGGTTTTTAGGTTGTCGGTATCTGATCTATACCCTACAACATTTACCAAACCCCAATAAAGGCATAAGTATGGAACACCCGGTACACTAGTGAAAAATTAAAACTATTTCTGCTTATCTCAATACATGCATACTACTTTTGCAAAAGTAGAAAATAATTCAACTCAAGCTGTTCAAGAAGGCAAAGACCTAAAAGGACGTTAATTTTTACCAATCATGAGGTAAGTTTTTCCGATGTTTTGCTCTCCCAAAAGGAAGAATTTCTTCCCTCAAAAACTGATTATTGTTTTAACACTTTGTGAACTGTAAATTTTTTAATGTAAGTGTTTTAATTGTGAATTGGTGTTTGTAGTTTGTGTAAAATTTTAAATCTGATGATGGCGCTGATGTCTCGCCAAAACGTAATGAAATAAACGGTGTTTTAAAAATTTTTACTTCACACTTTGATTGAAACACTGAAAGGATATATAAAATTGAAATATAATTATGTTTCTTCAAAACATATCTCAAACAAATTAAATTTACTCTCTTTAGACTGTACACTTTCACGTTTGTTAACGACTTTACATTTAATCGCCTAATGGCTATTTATTCAAACTCTTCAAATTTGAATACGGGGCTAACTAAAGCGAGGCATTAAGCGTGAATAAAGAGACAGGCGTCAATAAATCCAGCAAAGATGGTTATATACTCCGGTTGCCGTAACCAAACATTAGCCAATTTACATGCAGATTAGACCGGAGGCCCAGGGAGACCCGGAGCCGATTCTCCCGGAACACGGAATTAGGGAGGAATACGGGAGAACAAGTCAAGAAACTTTGGGGAAATTTCGAGTGCGGCCTCCAGCTTCGTATATTGTGTTGAGGGCTAATGTGCAGCACATTTAGGGTCACAATCGATTTCTGAAGTAGAGGAGGAGGCGACACTTCTCCAACAGAAGCACAGTACGCATTTTACGTATGAAAATATATATATTCTGACAAAACATTTTCAAGTTGCATCGGCATTCAGACACAAAGACTAGAAGATCACATTTGTATTTTGAAAGTTTCAGTTTTTTGGGCTTAACTGAATCAAAAGGAAAAATCTATTCGGTGTGTCTGAGGCAAAGATCATAACCAACTAAAGTTATGATGGCTCTAATGCAAGGATAATTGGCAGCAAATGTCCCGGCAAAGCAGGTGCGGGGCACCTGGGGGGGCCAGCTGAACGGCACGCGACTTTGTCGACTCCCATCTGCTCGGGCCAGTTGCCCAAGACCTCGAAACAACCCGCAGAGGATGCCACTGGTGTCTTCGAGCATCGGTTTCCTCGGGTCCTTTCCAAAGAGTACACATGTTACTTATGCTTTCCAGTTGGCTACTTATTCAAATAAATATACGTTCCTTGCAAAGAAAATACAACACGTTCCTGTACATCGGTTGCTAATTTTATGCGACTTTCTTCCAACGATTTTGATTTACGGTCAATGATTGAAATTGTCAGTTCGGCATAATTTATAAGCCTAATATAAACGATTCGGCCAATAATTCATCCGGTCAAGTCCATTCATCAGGTGTTGAGTATTTTAAAGAAATTAGTATTCCAAATTGTTTTGCCATTTTAAATTTATTTTTGTATAATATGCACTTATTCCCATGTTCATTGGGTACAGTACTAAAATATTTGCATATTTTAAGTAATGCAGTGAGCGGCAAATATTTACTGCCTATAATTAATATAATTAACTATAAGTTAATAATAATAAGAAGTATTGCATATAACTATTTCAAAATCAAGTGTTAGTTTTGTTAGCCCCCGTTTTTTGTAATTTTATCCTGTTCTCTACAAAATTGTAATAATTTTTTATGATCAAAATTCCATCTTATCTTCAACGGTATTCGCGAAATTGGCGTCTGGAAGTCGCAAGCAAAATTGCCAGTCAATTTTGCAAACTAATTAAAATTAAGGCAAATATTTAAACTAAGCGCTCAAATTGCCATCGATTAAACATTATTGAGTGCGCTTCTGTCATCCTGTCTAATTTTGGTTTTAAGCCTTCGATTTTTGCGGCCGATTTACATACACCTTAGCTTTTAACTAACCCGATCAGAAGTAATTCAAGGGTGTGAGATCAGGAAACAGATTTTCATTATACGATTTTTAGACCCCGATTTAGCAAAATAAATGATTAGAGATTTGTGGACAACTGAATAAAATTACAAAAAAGGGGGTTTCTATTTAAAAAAGTTGTCCTTGATATCGTAACTTTTATTGGGTCACCATGTATAAATACAAATTAGTTCAGACAATGACCAATAAAAACAAAAATTCAACAGTGTGAGCGACTTTTCGAAAACTAAACACCTGATTTTGAAATAATTATTTGAAATATATTKSCGCTYACGCYTCACTGTATAATACAAACATTTGAAAAAATACGATCCCATAATTTTTTTCATTAAAAATCACAACGTTAACCATACATCGAAGTTAATATTTGCTAACGAATTTATCAGCAYTGTGA
Source organism: Dendroctonus ponderosae (assembly GCF_020466585.1). Taxonomy (NCBI): domain Eukaryota; kingdom Metazoa; phylum Arthropoda; class Insecta; order Coleoptera; family Curculionidae; genus Dendroctonus; species Dendroctonus ponderosae. Next base: position 25,604 of record NW_026018135.1, read on the forward strand.
GCTTTTGAAACATTGAAAACTTAAATTGTATAACTAAATCGCTTCAAATTCAGACGGGTTTTGTGTMTGATAGGAAAATAATTATTCGGCAAGTAGTTTCGTGTTTCCTGKCATAAMTCAGMAAAKAATAATACTGGAAATYATAGAATAGAAACTGACCAAAACGAARAAGAGGTCCATTTGGATATTTTGTTGGGCARMAGGACRCAGAAATATTTTTATKATCATATGGAATAAGACTATTCTTATAAGATATCTTATTATGAGCAAATTAAATTGAGGGATACRAAGGCAACCATATTGAAGCTAATATTCTGGAGAAAGAGAACTGACGCTTTTAAAYTMTTGGAAAARACCCGAAAARTTATATGATAKTTTAATAAATATATTAAACTGACAASCTATARCCAATTTAAWAAGARTATAAAAATRTCTGGTCATTARACTGGAAAAAAAWTTAGAGCAGTTTTGCGCCACKTTTCATCGTGATGAATACYTGTGACCATATTTCGGAATAATYTTTCTCATCCATCAATTTTGTTGCAGAAAGATCTCACAACACCTTCACCAACCGTTAAAAGATCTAATTTTACCTAAAAGGAAGGAAATGGCTGCGCTGCTTATAGTTTCGGCTTCAGCAGCCTCTAAAACGATTTATTATTAGCCGCTATATTTATTATGTGAGGAATTTTATCACAAATAGTCTTACAGGAACTTTAATTATAACGCTAATGATTTACACATTTGATCCTAGTCACATCTATTCACACTGATTTAGTCATATCTATTCATATCATATTCAAAAATACTTTATTTGAGTAGAATCCGAAGAAATTGGTCCTCAAGAAACAACAGAAAATAAAAAATATTTATGTGAAGTGGCGAATATTTTTTTATAAAAACTGTTCGCGGAATTTGATGTAAAAACTGTAATTTATGTTTATAATGATAGTTAAAAATGTTTGTGTTATCAAAGCTTTGCTTATCAAGCTTTGATAACAGAACAAAAATGTAATAATATTTAGGAATTTACATTGAAAATATTAAAATTCACACATAAAATCACAAAGAAAGGTTGCTTTAGTAGCAAATTATAGTTACGAAGACGAACATGATGCATACGTTTCTACAGAGGTAATATTAATAGCATAGCAATTTAAATACCGTTCTGGCTGTTATAATCGAAAACTCCACAAATTGGTTTCCAAGCCATAGGGTAACATTTTTAGAAATAATTTAAAATAACTTCTCACTCATGTCTGTCTTTTGAAATCCCGAAGCCTTCAAGAATAACAAACCCGAAGATTTTTAGCCGATTAGTCATTTGTCTGCGATATTAACCAGTGACTGAAAATATCCTGTTTGTTTTGTTTTGTTTCGTTTTATTTACCATTTACATTTCCATATCTATATTCAGCCTGAATGCTTGACAGTGTAGATGGGTCGCTGGTTTGTTGGTGGGATGGCTGTTTCCTTTTATTTTCAAAACAATAATATCAGAGAGACATACATAGTGATTTTATAAAGGGGGCGATGAGTTTTACACCTTTTCTTTCTGACCCATGAAATAATCAGATTTTCCATGTATTTTCAGAGCCAAGTTCATTCAGTTTTAAACTTGTTTCAGTGACTAATAAGAACAATAATTTTTTGGTGTACGTACGCAATAATGAATGTTTCTGTATTTTATAAGTAAGGTCAGAAGTTCGATTTGAACTTTTGTTCTTGCTTGGTTGAGTCAGATATATTTGAACAGTATGAGTCTCAGACGAAACCGAATTTCTTTGGAAATGATTTTAGATTAGAAGCATTGAGAAACAACTCCTGAAAAATAAATGGCATTAAATGGAGGAAAAATTAGTACAAAAAACCAGTCGAAGCTGCCGTTTTATTAAAGTGAAAATTTATGTTTTCATCAAATTTAAATTGACAGAAGAAATGCGTATTATGTGAGAAAACGAAGCGAAAATGTATTTAAGTCTACTAAAATGGGTAAAATTTGACATCAGATTTCAAAGATATTCAAGTCAATTAAAAGTTGGATGACATCATCAGTGCAATACGCTTCGACCTATTTAACGCGACCAAAACCAATTCATGTATTGATTTCAATATATCCCCTCTTTATTCACTTATAACTTAACTGAAATAATAATCTCAAATAAAAGCTCATAATATAGACTTTTATTTGCCACCCTAGAAAGTAAATACGTCTGATCGATAACGGTTTATGAAAAACCCCATTTCACTCGGGTAAGGACGGTTGTCCTTTTTCACCTTGGCCTAGTAAAAGGGACGGTTTAGGAGGGAATCGCTGTTTTCTATAAAACATTGATTATTATGAATTGCATAAAGGGCCTTAGATTGTTCTATGCATGAACTTAATCCGGTTGTTAACAAATGAAGGGTGGCCATATGTAGGACAAAAGAAGTTAGAACTGTTCTGATAACAGAGATGGACTTACAGCGAAAGAAAAGCTAGATTCTAAAAAAATTGGTGCTTTAGAAATCTGAAACCTTACAAAATGGACCTTCGTGACTTCATTAAATAGTGCTCTCTAGTCTCTAGCAGTCCATCGAATCAAAACGGTCTCTTGACATTCCATAAAATATTGAGATAGGTCAGACTAGAGCATAGACAGTGATCGCTGGAAATATTTGATCAGTCTTAATTTTTTTCAGATAAACAGAAATATTAGTTCGAGTTTCAAAAGCAGTTACAACAATGTGAGCAAAATACACGACTGACTTAAAAAGTAACTATTGCAGCCTTAAAAGATTGTTGAATGTTCCTTTTTGTAAAAAAAACCGCACGACGCAAAAATTTTTAATGCATTTTTAAGTTTCCCAACTTAACCCTGAAAAGATCAGCTCAAGAAACGCGTTAATATATTTAAATAGCGGCATGTTGATAAATATAAAAAGAACCGATTGAAACCACTTATAATGTCTAAATGACATGTCAAGCTACACACGACTAATCAAAGTTAAATCTAAAAAAAATTAATTCGAAGAAAGTATAACGATTTCAGATCTATTTAAATTTTAACATAATTTCCTAATTAGACTTAGCACCGACTTAAAAGCTTTACAGTGTTGTAGATAGGATATTAAAATGCATACCGTTTAAATTCCATTCGTCTAAAAGCAAAGTATGACCTTTCAGAAGAACGAATATTTCCAATAGTTTCTGAGAACTACAGACTCATGCAAGAATGGAATTAATTTAACAGTTCAAGGGTCAAAGAGTGGAAAAAGCTGGGAGAGATTGTCGACAACTAGAGCCATGCGAATGTCTAGAGCAATTCAATCTCAGTCTAAGTGTAAAAAATGAGTAAAAGCCGACAGAGAAAAAATAATCTTTTCAGTAATAGGCAATAATATCTTTTTACTTGTCTTGCCAGTTAAAAAACACATTCCCTATTTTGCAACAAAGATATCTGTGAGCCACTTATGAGATTTTTCACATGCTAAAGTAAGCAACTGTTTGTGAACTTTTTCAATTAATGACTCTTGAACATTACAAACTTTTAGCACTACCGTTATCTGTAAACTTGATTGCTTCGCATACCATATAATCTAAGAGTTCATTAAAAAAACTTCTGTTTTTAAGTATGTCTCTGATATTAGAAGAGTTTGGTAGCAAACAATTATTGACCAAACAATATAAACAATTTTTGTTTATATTCACCAAATTCAAAGCTTCTAAAATTCAAATTCAAAGCTAAAACACATTTTAAACAAAAAACAGTTTTTTAATTTTCACAAAAAAATAGTTCGAATTTCCTTTTAAGTACAATTTTATATTGTCATGCTCTTAGGGAATAAAATGATTTCCAGCTGTAGGTATATCAACTTCTTACCGTTAATCAACGCAAAGAAAAACGTTAACCCATTTTGGTCCCTTGAATAAGAATATTTTCTTTCTCTATGAATCTCTTATTTTGCACGTTAAATAAAACCCCTGCTTGTTTGTCATATCAATTAAAATTAGATATATTCCTAATCGTGAGAATCATTATTGAGGAACGTGTTCTTTTGGATCGTACGTTTTAATTTCATTTACCATCTTAAAATAATATATCAATTTTGAACAATACGATTGAATAAATTTGTTTCGCATACCCATAATAAAAAAAATAATAAAAATATACACATATACATATAATAAAAATTGTATGAATTACTTCCTTGGCAGAAATTGCATGGACAACAAAGAGGATTCATTTCAATTTCAAAAATACATAAAAGTTAACCCATAATTATTTATGACAATCAAATAAGGATAAGCTATTAAAAACACTAATGCACTCCAGTTTATAATTTTTGACATAAAATTGATCGGTAAAAACATTTGATCCCAAACTGATCGCCCCAACACCTAGATGTTTGATTGACTTCAATGAAATTTGAAAAATTTAAAATCTGGAATCAAGTCGGGTGAAAATTGATTAAAACTCTATGCCGTTTTAGTACGGACCTGTGTTACTTGACAGAGAATATTGCTGCTCTATTCCACCGCTGTATACACCCTGACCCGGCCGTTAAGTGAATCCCCAATTCCTCAGGGTTGATTACCGAAGCCCAGACTGCTTTGTTCTCTCCACTTTGCTTACTACTCCCGATTAGAGTTGACGATATCCGATTGATAGAGACAGAAGACGGCTTTCATAAGTGAATAATCTTTCTGTAATGAATTGAGTTTTTTCGTTTTTGGAGGAAAATTAATATTTCACATAGAGCGTAGAAATTGAGTTAATACTGATAGAGATTGAGGAGAATAACAGTTGTTCTTCATTTGTATTATGCAATTTTCAATTTTTCTATTTAATTTAAGATTGTTAATCGCTTCTAAGATTTGATAAAAATCTGAATGATTGAAGCCCAAGTAAAACTACACTGACGTGACTGTAATAACGAACAGATCTAGCATGTAAATCACTCACCATGCATGTTTAACAAATAGTATACGAACGATATACGAGATTTTTCCATGTAACATTACATTATTCGTAAAAGATCAAAATGGCTCAAGAAACGAGCGAAGATATGTTTGTTCGAAGACGAAAATGCCTGATAGATCAACAAGTAGACATTTAGTATCAAAAACGTTAATTATTTATTCGTAAATTGTACGAAAAAAAACAGACGTGAAATCACAAAAATCGACAACTAAACACCATGTTGCACAAGTAAACCACCCATACTGCAAATATCGAAAAATTTAGAAAGAGCGTTTTTATTTGAGTTATTTTACGTTATTTAACCGAATGCGTTGCAATAAAATGCAGGAGACTCATTGTACATCTACAGATCAATTTATTTATAAAAATATAAAATGTATTTAATGTTGGTGTAACACAAAGAGCCCAGATGCTTGCTGCTGAAGAACAGAGCCAATTGATTTCAAATTAGACGCGACTTAATAAAGATGTATTTATTTGAGTTTTAACAAGAACAGCCACTTTGAAAATGGATGCTAAACAACTTTTTGCAGGTTTCAAAAGCAGTTTTCAAATTAACAGCTGACAACATAAAAAAAGAGAGTGAGGAACGATTAACAGTTTTAAGTCATATGATATAAAACAGAAAAATGATAGGAACGCTGGTGCTGCAGAACGTCGCTGCAGTGAATACATTTTTTTCATTTATTCATTCCTTTCATTACTTGTTATGTCTGTTTCATGCTCGAAAGTATGTACTTTCTAAGTGAAATTGAAAATAACATTGCCTTCACCGATTCCTAACTAAACTATCATTAATTACGTTTGCTAAACTGAATCCCATATTTTTTCAAAAAACTTTGTCAACAAAAAAAAATGTTTTCTGAAATGTCCGACTCTCTAATGCCCACATCGACCTTATCTAATATCCGTTCAACAGGCACTCTCAAAATTATTTCCTCATTAATTAATAGACCTGATTATAAATTAACTGTGTATCAACGAGCTTTCGTTCAACATATTACCAGCAGCTTAAAGATTATAATCCCCCATGTATCGGTTGGCCGTCTAAAAGCTGAATGCTTCAAGCTTCAAGTATTAATTTAAAACAATGTTGGAGACACAATGGCTTAGCGCAAACGAGAATGGAAATGTAGAGACGCTTGAAATGCTCTAATTATCAGGTAAGGTCTTAGAAATAGACAAATGTGTGTGATGTGTTGAGATTTGTCGTCATGTTGATGTTAAATCAAATCATTATTTATCATCCCATATCCCAATTCTCGCTGTTAACAGTGATAGATACTTGAAATTAGCACTTATCTACATAAATCTCTTAATCAAATATTTGAGTTCCTATAAAGTAAGCAAGAAATGCGATTAAAACTAAACAAATCTCCTTTCAGAAAAATGTTCATTATTTTATTGCTTTAAAACTATGGTTTATTTTTTGTAGTTTTTAGTTCACGCAAGAGAAATGTTAAGGTGCGCGTTTTATTTAATAACAAATTTTCTAAATCACTAATGAAATGGTTACTCTTCAGCAAACTAAGATGAACCTTTGAGCTATTGGCTCGGTCAGATGATCAGCTAAAGAACTGACGTCCTGTTATTTATTAATGAGGAAAAATAAATGAATGAATAATACAAAATTCCTCGTTCGTCTATACATGATATCGGACAATTAGAAAAACTCCACCCATATAAAATACATTTGCCAACAAATTAATTGGAATGCGTGAGTGGATGAATTGAATGCCCACCAAGATCTCCTGATTTGAAGCTGTTTGATTATCTTGATCAACGATTTAAAAACCAGAATTAGAAAATCATTTTTTGATTCATAGAAGAGTCAACGAACAGTAGGTATCTGTTCAAATCAGCATTTAAACAAGAGCGCGACTCCCTGTCAAAAAAAAACGGTTAATGTTACGGGTACAAAATTACAAAGTTAAGGTACAAAATTACATTAAAGACTAGCCAAAAGGCAAAGGACCCTTAGATTTACGTAGTAAGCACTGCTGGGTCTAATACTTGTGTACCACAGGATAGGAAAGATACTGAATTCAACAACCCTTTGGTCCTTCGAGCCGGATTAGGTTACTTTGATCATAGAAGAAGCTGCACCATCAGTATAGTGGGTCAAATCCAAAGTGGTCTGATAAAGCTAGAGGATGGAAAGCTGGTATGAATTTAATCATCATTATTTCTAGCCATTGGCCATATAATTGCCTGTTTTGATTGAAAATCAAGGGATTGTCAGCAAATCAGATGTCCGATGCAAATAACTTTTCAATAAAATCCATTTCCACAACACAACAAACAGTTTGTAAATAGTTGTTACATAAAAACGTATGGTAAAAAGGGCCTGAATATCTAGAACATTTACCATTCGTTGCACAAGCTCTAACTATCTCTCATAGTAAGCAGAACTTTCGAGTAGTTGCGATTAACCTATCATTTTGCAGCATATTTTAAGTTTGCAATAAATTATTTCTAGTGAACTTATGACCATGCACTTTGCCAACACATTCTCTTAAATAATATATTTCTTGATCGAGAACAGATCTATAATTTGCAAAACTCAGTTCGCCACTGTTTGGCAGGCATAACATTTAAATTATCATATTTAGCGGTCTGCTTGCTAGATACGCAGTATTTACCTTCCCACTAGTTTTGCTATTATTGAAATGTACTAAGTAGTGCCTGTCAAGCGATATCATCCTCCTACCTAAGTTTGAATTCCCAGTTTGGACTTTATAGGGCATTGTTCTGTAAGATACTGTCGATTCATGATTGGTTGATTGGTCGGTTGGTAGTACAATTTTCTATATGTTAGTGAAGGTTTTGTTTGCTTTAGGTATTACTACTTCAGTTGTTTCTATATTTGGAAGTAACAATTTAAAAGTTTTCTGAAGAACAGCCAGTGTAGCTTAAAGTCATTAATCACAAATTCATCATGTAGAAATTTATCATTCAGCAGTCGGTAGTAAATTAATACAAGCTTGGCGGCGTTTGTCTAACAAATTAAAATGGCGTGATCTTAGATTTTTGAATAACAAAGAAGGAATTCCTAAATATATTTATTATTGTCACAAAACGATAAATCAGCTGCAATTAAAGACAACCTTACCACTGCTTCACGTGGCGTTTTGGACTTTTATTCATCGACATTGTGTTGACTAAAATTTGTCGGCCATTAGTTGTAGTGCTGGTAGTAAAAATATACAATTTTTCGTGCGTGTAC
>NW_026018136.1:0-1234 GCF_020466585.1 Dendroctonus ponderosae
CCGGAATTAAACTTCTAAGTTCGGCTGCCGCTTGCAACCTCGAAAGAATAACCTTCTCAGTTAATTTGCCGAGGGTGTTTAAGAGGGAAATCGGCCTGTAAGAGGCAGGATCAGCCGGGTTTTTGCCCGGCTTTAAAATTGGAATTATTACAGCGCTTTTCCAGTCCTGTGGGAAATGCTGTAGTTTCAGGATTGCGTTGACTATTTGTACTATTAGTACAATAGTTTTCCGCGGCAAATTTTTAAGGAGTAGATATGGGATTCCGTCTGGTCCAGGGGCTTTTCGGCTAGGGAGACGCCGAAGACACGATTGTATTTCCGACGGGGTTGTAATATAGGAGTGCAAAATCGAGGGGGGGATAGGATACTTCCGTCCTACAAAAACAGCGGTCGGTATTTCTATCTCGTTATCCTGAGGGGATGGTTGGACTTTGTGCACCTCTGCCAAAAAGTCTGCGAGAAGCTTACACTTGTCACTGGTGGAAATGTAACTCCTCCCCTCTTTTTCAAGAGCGGGGACGTGCTCATAGCCTTTTCGAAGGCTTCTCGACGGTTTCCGCAAAGAATTGTCACGGGGAGTTAAGTTTCGCAATTTTTCCGCCCAGGTGAAATTCCGGTAAGCGGAAATTTCGCTTTGAATGTCTTGTGAAAGCTTAGCTGGCATTATGCGATCGGCAGGTTGCCGAAATCGTTGCCAACGCTTCCTGATTCGATTTTTCGCCTTAATAAGGTCTAAAATTTCCTCAGGAAGGTTGTCACGCTGAGGCCTATTAGGCACTTTTCCTTTTCTGGCTAAAGCTTGTTGTATCCGTTGTATATTTCTGGTCAGACCTTTTACTGCAAGCTCTAAAGCTTCGACAGTATCGATCTGGCCCGGAATATACGTCTGGTCCCGTAGTCTCTTTCGATATTCGCGAAAATCGAAATTTTCGTATGAGTATCGAAAGTCGTTAGTAATTGTGCGCTTCATATCCTTGATTTCAAGGTAAATGGGTAAATGGTCACTGCTGAGGGCGTCTACTACCACCATCTCCGTGAGATTGGTGAGTCCTTTGGCAATTCCAAAGTCAAGGAAGGATGGATTCCTTCCATTGCTTGGATAGTGAGTTGGAGAATTTGTGGGCATAACAAGTAGGCCATTGTCGCGAACGTAGTTGGCAAGAAAAGTGCCAGCTGCGTTTTTCTGTCCAGGGTTATTAAAGTATGGATGGCAAGCGTTTAGGTCTCCCATAAG
>NW_026018137.1:0-1233 GCF_020466585.1 Dendroctonus ponderosae
CCTATTTCGAAATGTCAACCTGTTCTCATAACCTCGAATTCTGCGGGGTTTGGTGTTTACATAAATAATCCATACAACACCAAACATTTGAATGGCCTGGAGCCATTATTGTCGTCCACTATCTTCCTGGAACCACTCTACTCGCCCTTTGTTGGCGTGAGTTCTTTCAGCTTCTGCTATGTTACTGTAGCATTTCCTCTGAACTAATCGCGTATCCGCAAATTCGTGAAAGGAAATTTAAAGTAAGTCACAGTGTGACAAGTTATTGTTATTATTGACAAAGGCTGTCTACCTGTAACTATCTGTTAATGGCAAAAAACATCATTGCCGCTTTGACTTTCCATCAAAATATTGTAGAAGAGAACTTTTTTAATATCGAAAATTTTCGTAATTTGAAGCAAAGATCGTATTTTTTCTTTTTGAATGCTTAAGTATTCCAATATGCTACCAATTAAACATGGAACACTTTCAAAATAATGCTTAATAGCAAAGTTGAAATTCGATCTTCAACTGTTAATATCTTCTAGAAATTTTCGGAAAAAAAATTTCAATTTTTTTATCGTACTCCCCAAGTGAGCCTCCATCACCGCTTAAAAGGAATGACGCCAATTTTGAATCACCCTGTATTACTAGCTATCGGTCGTAGTGGTATGTTTGGCTTATGAACCTTTGGTAGGCCATACAGGAAGGGTGCTTGTCCATTGTTACAAGGAAGTGTTGACTTTAAGTGGTCTGTTATATATTTGTTTTTATGCCAACAGTTTATTATTTTATTAGTTTAGTTTGTATATTAGTAGTTAGATTTTTTTCCGGTTTATATGTTTTCTATTCACTTTTTTGCATGATTACCGTTTTGCAACATTTATCCGCTCTTAGAATATAGATGTTCGCGTTTCTATTCATAAATCTTTTAGTTTCAGTTACAAGTTTATTTATTTGAAATGTTATATTTTTGTTGGTGCAACACAAAAATATTGATAAAGGAAATAATTATCATTAAAGAAGAGCCCATGAAATGATTCAAGTAAAGAAACAACACAAGACCATGAACTTCAGATCGGATACAGACAATCTCTGCTCAATATATCAATCATTAATTTAATGAAAAATGAAAGAATACATAAAATATCAACATCCTGTATATTGTAAGATATTCAAACAAAAAATAATAGATATATGTTGAATGCCAAATAAAAATAGAGAAAGAAAAAAAATATATGAACCGTTTTTTTC
>NW_026018138.1:0-1157 GCF_020466585.1 Dendroctonus ponderosae
GGAATTTGTTCAAACGACCCACAAAAACCAAGCACTACACGGAAACCAACTTATTAATTCACCAAAATAAAACTGAACCTATTTTGCTATTTTGCATGCCATGAAAAATGCATGCCAAGGCTTAAAGCAGGAACAACGCTACACATAAAAACTGATGATGGTGGAAAAATACACCGAAACGTATTTTGATTGATAAATAGAGACAATAAATGACTTGACTGAATTTGGAATGTCTATAAGAATATAGACATTCCATACATCAACGGTAAGAATACCGTTGTGATATTTTCCTTTTCTAGATAAGAAATCATTCAGCGTTTTTTAATTGTAGACGTTGGCTTTTCATTAATAAAGCAAATTTTGAATTTAATGTACAATAATCAGGTCGACTCATTACAAAAATTGAAACGTTTATGGCTGCTGTCAAATAGAATTTTGAAGGAAAATAATGCTATTTAAGTACATAGTTTTAAGCGTTGTAGTTACTGTTCAAAGTTACTTTTAAACTATCATATACTATTTTTAAGAGAAAGGACTATAGAAAATTATTATAAATGTTTAAAAGTAGCTAGCTGTTTGAAAAAATAAATTACGTTTTATTGATTAGCTGTTTTTTTGTATTTTTGATAAAACATCTATTTTTCTTGTCTTTGTAAATTCCAGAAAATCCCAGAAAAACTGTAAAATTGAATTTTTGCAAAACGATTATTAAAATTAGGAGCTGCATATTAATACATAACTGTAATCGTCCTTAGTTAATTGATCAATAATTAAACCATTAGAAAATAAATAATAAATTTCAATGGTCATTGATTATGGGGCGCGACATGATAATATTATAGCACTGATCAGTCTGGTTATTGACATATCCAAAGGGATTGACGTCATAGAGCAGACAAACACCTTGGCATCTTTGTCTGACTCACACAGATTACCATCTTTGATCTCTTTTATAGTTAATTTCTGAACATTGTGCATTCAAGTGAAAGCTGCACGAGAGGCTATACCGCCCGAACCGTACCGACGTTGCCATTATTTCGCTTCTGTTATCTGCTTATGTTTCAATAGACTATTCCAAGATGACGTCACGACAGATCGAAGACATACGCTCGATTATTACACACATTCCCATTTGACCACTTGTTCACGTATATGTT
>NW_026018139.1:0-1230 GCF_020466585.1 Dendroctonus ponderosae
CTTTCGGGTTATCGAAAGCAAGCCACCTACACCCATCCCATCTCCATGTGCTAAGTGCAACCAATTCGAGCATAGGACAGAGGACTGCAAAGCAACTCCAAAATGCAGCAAGTGCCAGGGCCCACATTGAACGACACATTGCAAGTCGCCACTGCCAGCGAGGTGTGTGGCTTGTGACTCAGATGAGCATGCGGCTTGGAGTATGAAGTGCCCGAAGAGACCAACGGCACCATTGGAAGGTATCCCAAATGTAAAAATTAAATGTACCAACAAGACATCCAACGAATTACCAAAGACCATAACCAACAATAGAATTCACACACCTATCACGACACACGACTTTATTATACACAAATACAAACACGATTTAAACAAGACAAACAACACAAACAGAGAGGAACTTCTTAAAAAATTAAAGAAAAGATTTGTGGACGACTTTCAGATCGATACAACAGTAGTATTTTTTGGCTCACATTTGTACATTCTTATGTTTGATCTGACCCAACCCGACAGCACTTCACCCACTGAACCTAAAGACCAAACTAGACAAACAGTTACAAATATTGAAAATGTCTCTTGGGCTGATATATGCCAACATCAACGGGTTGAACAGTAAAAAACACCTTTTATATAACTACTTAGAGCGCAATGATGTTGACGGATGTTTGCTTGTCGAGACAAAGACTAGGGCGGACCAGACTCCTTCATACAGAGATTGGCAGTTTTTGTGTAGGCATGGTAGTGTGCTGAATAATGCGCGCGGAGGTGCGGCGGTTCTTTTCAAACCAAATATAAAAATCGGCAAAGCTAATCTCCCAGCCCTAAACAATCCCTTGAATGAATGCCTACATTTTACAATTCCGTACATCAGAGATAAAATCCACCTCTTCCTTGTGTACGTACATCCTTTTTCGGGCATTGAACAGACCATTTTCAATAAGGTTAACCTATACAAACACGTCATCGTAGTTGGAGACTTTAACCTTAATCAGCGAAAAACAAAACAGCTTAAAACATTCCTTGAAAACTCAGATTTCAGCAGACGAGAAACCCCACCAACTTTTTTAATGCCTGAAAACGACGACACTACACCAGACTTATTGCTTCACACAACCAACTTAACCAACTATGTTAACAATATCCAACTGACAAATGAACTGGGATCAGATCACATGGCAATAACTTTTGGCTTAGACTTAACACTAACGCAACCTACCCTCAGCACACCGA
>NW_026018140.1:0-494 GCF_020466585.1 Dendroctonus ponderosae
GGAAAATACGCTTTTGCGGCTCCCGGAGTTTAACTTCTTCTGCACTTGGTCGCTCCTGTCACTTCCTTCTCCCGTCTGGTTCTCATCGTCGCTTATATACTTTTCTCCAGGTATTCCAGATAGTTCTAGAAATCTCCAAAACAGGTGCGAAACTTCCCGCTTGTCAGTGTCATATTTGACAGTAAATGGGGCCCAAATGGGGCTTCCATTTACTGAAATACCATGAATTTCGATCCCCCATTCCAAACGTGAGTACCCCAGGCCATTTCCGTTACAATATATATATATATATATTGAATAKATTGAATCATAAATACCAAAATCCCCCAAGGCATCTAATCTAAACCTGCAACTTTTGATATGGGGGTATACACTTTAATAATACACCAAATAACTTGACATTTTACGATCTACAATATATGAGTATCTGAAAAATCAAACATTTTTCTCTTATTGCTTCTAATTCTGATTTTTACAAAGTTTTTTCTTAATTT
>NW_026018140.1:883-1115 GCF_020466585.1 Dendroctonus ponderosae
TTATCTTCGAATCGACTTTTTATAAATGCTGATATAGGAAGGAAATTCATAACACAACATGTGTTTTTCACATAAAAGTACGTTTCTTAAAATTATTAGAATGTTTATTTGAAAACTTTCATTTCTTTCGAACACAAGCTAATAGGGGTTTTCGAAAATCACACTCGCCTATAAATGTCCAAATTCTTATTTAGTTCAAGTAGCAACTTTCTACAGTCTAAAGCAAATGGGT
>NW_026018141.1:0-1161 GCF_020466585.1 Dendroctonus ponderosae
TATGATCGGGTATAAAATCGAAATATTAGACTAAAGGGGCGGCAGCCTACATATGAAATGTTCAGGTAAGATGCAGCCAGACCCGCCATCAATAATTCAAAGGCTTCGAGAGCCCCTAGAGCGCTCTTGCCAGCCCTAAAAGGATGCTTTTTCAGGAACTTTCCGACACGAATCCTGAATACAAAATCCCCGAGAAATATTTCATATTTAAATTAAAATCGCGTCGAATTAGGCCGAACTAGTTGTATGAGTTTGGTGGTTCATTGCCATTGAAAAACCCGCTGTATACGTATGTTTAGCAGTGCAGAAGTTAATAAATTATTCGCAGCTCTACTCTAACTGTAAGTCCTTAGAGCGACCGACGAGAAGATGCAAAATAAATGAGATTTCCGAGCCGAATGACAAGATCCTACACGTACAGGCTGTGGATCACAAAGCGTAATCAGATCGAGCCCAACTGAAGCCCTGCAAGCTCGATCTGGTTTATCGAATTTGAATTTTACGAAACAGTAATTTTGCCCCGTTCACTTTGTGAGATTTTTTAAAATGCGGCCCCCCAATGAGTAACTGGCACACATTTTGCGGCGAAAAAGCGTAAAAGTTACTGTAGCGGCAAAAGAACTACGACAGCGGAACAGATATGGATTAGGCCGCACCAGGCTATTTTCTTTTGTTATGGATATCGCTCGTGTGACTTAATTTGAACTTGACTTAATTGAAACTGATTTTTTCAGTGAAATTATTTAGTTTACTGCAATTGCACTGAGAGCTTCGTTGGGAAAAGCTATGAAGAAACCGAAACGTTCGATCAAAGTGTGAAATAAAAATGTGTATGTCGGTTATTTCATAACGTTTCGGCGAGACAACAGCGCCATCATCAGATTTAAAACTCATACAAACTCATAATTGGGAAATATTAACGTTCTTTTAGGTCTTTGCTGTCTTGAAACCTCAAATTTGTTCGAATTATTGTCTGCGCAGACAATAATTCGAACAAATTTGAGGCCTGGGTAACTCAGTGAACTTTTAGGAGTTGGCGCAGTGCTGCGCACATGACCTGGTGCGCCAACCTAACGCACCGGCGCAGTCACTCGGTTCGGTTGTTGGAAAAATGTTGATGATCTTATTTTGCTTGTTTGTTAGATTTATTTTAACGGCCAT
>NW_026018142.1:0-970 GCF_020466585.1 Dendroctonus ponderosae
TTAGGTGTAAAGCTTTAACAATTGAATTATAACTCATTAACTGATAAGTTATAACTCGTTAACTCAGAGAGCGGGAACCACTCAATAGCGCAACTCAACACAGTGTTACCCAGGCCTAATCCAGAGCCAAATCAAGTAAAACTTCGCACATTGTTTAAACAAGCAAAAGCGGATGATTTAGAGAGATTGAGAGAGAGAGCGGTTTTTGGATTTCGGAAGTTTTCGTGGATTTTTGAAAATTTACTTTTCTCCGAATACAGGGCTCACCCTGTATTTTACTTAGCCCAGGATAGTTTCGTCTATTTATTTCTAAGCTTCGTTTTCTGCTATCAAATGTGTTAAGTCTGAGGAACCTTTGTAATGTTGCATCTACAACTGGCCAGAATCTCGTGAAATTCACTCCAACATCAAGTTAGACGAAATAGATTTTTTGCTCATTCTTCGAAGAAACCGCTGTTTCTGTTTGGGGAATTTTCCAGTTTTCTTCTAAGAAACTTCAGAATGCCGAAGCCACAAAGAGTCCCTAGATAAAATGAATGAACGAGCCAAAATATATTTAAGATATTTAGAAATTTTTTACATAAAACTGTTTTTTTAAGTTGACGAGAAATCTTAGCAAACCTTATACGCATTTCTCAATATACTCGTTTCGGAACACTTGGTGTGATTGATAATCCATGTTATCTACATAGTGTTTGTTTTTAAGTATTTCCAGTTTTGTACTGGAAATACTTACCTTGATCAATTCCACTTCTTTTCAATGTGGATGATTGTTGTTTAAGACTTTCTTCTGTTGCAATCTTGTTTTAGTCACAGAATATAGATTTTATGCGTAGATTAATTTGTGAATCACTAAAAACGTAAAGTAATGAAGGTATCCGTTACTTCAGGTTTCCTCTAGTAACAAATAGTTACTGTTCTACACACCCCTCGTGTTTCCACTTTAAGTTTGAAAATTTTCGACTTCTAT
>NW_026018143.1:0-1202 GCF_020466585.1 Dendroctonus ponderosae
GGTGCCCGATATTTTTTTTAATGCTTGGCACTTTCAGGTGTTTGTTCACTCTATTCCTGGTCCCATGAGTGTGACTAATATAAGTTTTGAAGTTATTTGATTTATGGATATAAATACATGTAGACAAAACGTAAATCGAGCGCAGATTGAATACCTCCTCAGAATAGAGCTGCTGAGTTGGGAATCTTTTTTGCTTTCTATATATAACTCTTAAAATAAAATTCTGTACTACATTAAGTTGCATTATGCCCACTTGCACCAAACATTTAAGGAAGACTTAAGGTTATGCTTAGCATTCAGTTCGAGCCTAACTGCAAAAATGGATTGCACCAACCGATGACACGATCTTAAGTTCGTCTGAAAATCTTAAATTTAAGGACTCGTTCTTGAGTACTTAAGCAAGTCATGCTTAAGTACTCAAGAACGCCCGAGCTTCTTCCAACCTCACTTCAGTCGCTAGTTAGTCAAATATACAGCATACGTATATAAATGTGTAATCATAATGTCCTGTTTTCAAAAAATAAGTACCTACGTACATCATGAATTTTGAATTTCAACGTTTCACGAACGCCCTTTCTGACTAATTGGGAAATTGAGAGATGGCGGAGTTTCATTTGGCTGTTCTTTTTCAATCACCATCAAAAGGAGCAAGTGATTTATCCACGCCATCCAAGGTCTTATTATTTACAATAGATAATAATATTTTATCTGCATTGCCCCTTGGAACCGAAGGCACAACTCGTCCGCCACCAGTTTTATAAAGTTTTTTTTCTGATTGGAAATCTGCTTCCGGATGTCTTCTTTTTGGTAATTGTAGAATTTCCTGATTGTTGCTGTCGTACGCGGTATTGTTGTTTAAAAATTAATTATTAATTGTTATAACAAATAGCATTAAATTCGCCCGTTATTTTCTAGCATGTTGGCGGCTTTTCTTGGGAAGACAGAGCATTTGTTTTTTTTTATTTTCGATCACTTATCGATGATCTCAATGAAACGCGACGAGCTGTAAGAGAGTATCTCTTTCAGGAGCGCTGAAATTAGTAGACCATTTTTGTTTTGCAGCCATTAGTAAAACAAAATTTTAAAAAAATCTCGAATTTCGGTTAGAAACAACACAGACATACAGAACAGAACGAAAAATACAGAGTTGCCGGTTATTGCCTGAAGCTTAGCTAAGAACACGTGAAAAACGGATGGTGCAA
>NW_026018144.1:0-33508 GCF_020466585.1 Dendroctonus ponderosae
GTAAAATTACGAGGGCACAATAGGACAGAAATGACCGCGGTGCAAGGCCAAACACCACCTCGGCGGTGAGGAAAGGGTTTTAGTGGGTAAACAGCTGGAGTCCCACACAACCCAGAGCGACAGACGACCAGCTCTGGGAGTGCATAAAAGAGCATTTCCCAAACCTCACCGAAAAAAAAAGCGGTTTGTTGATAGGTTTTTATTGCATTTAATGTCATTGTATCTTTCTGTTTGTTAATTATTTTTTTATCAGATTAAACCAATATAATTTGTCAGAATTTAATAGAAAACATTTAATTATGATAGCGTAGGTTGTCACTTAAAACTTAAAAAAATAAAGGTAATAATTCGAAATTTTTACAATCTCTTTCTGCTGCGTTAATTTTGTCCAGGAGTTTGTTAATACAAATTGGAAAAAAGAAGTTTCAAAATGAAATTGAGAAAACCGCCCAAGAACATTTTTTTCCCAATTGGAACCCCCTAATTTTGATAATTCTGTCTTGTTTAGTTTTAAAATAAAGGTAAGTTTGCCTCTGTTTTTTAGAAATGCTGTCAATTCAATGTTTTCAAATGGCTATTTTGTTGCGGATTTTAAATAATCCCCGTTTGTATAATTTAAGTGTCGCGTAGAGATATTAGTTCGATAAAGCTCGATCACACGGTGACATTACTCTAATGCCGTGACAGTAGCCAGTTTCACGGGTCGTATATCAAAGAATTTTGATATGTGACATTGACCAAACTGTTGTGGACGACATTAGATGTCGCCACATTACGTCCCCGTGTGAACGAGCTGTTATTTTCAAATAGTAAGTAACACTTGTAAACATTCCTTGAGATTGTTTTTGACCTGAACACTTTCGTTATGTCAAGTGAGAGTGCATTTAAAATCCGCAACAAATTGCGAAAGCATTAAATTGACAATGTTACGAAAACTAAACACTTTTCACAAACTTACCCGTATATTTAATACTAAATAAAATGAAATAATCACAATTGGGGCTTACATTAAAAAAAAAAAATTTGGAGCGGTTTTCTCAATATTATTTGTCTTATTTATTAACGCTCTGTATTAACAGCTGTCCAAATGTTGTGAAATATGCCATTAAACTACGTCTTTTTCAACAAGGAATGCGACTCAAATGAAATAACACATAGGTATTTCCTTATAGAAAAATTATTTTATAGTTATTCTAGTCTGCAACTGTCATTTTGGACCCAAAATTTCAAATAGACCAAAAACGGCTTGTTTTAGTTATAAGATATTACGAGTACCTACAAATGAAATATATTTAGAATGTGAAGTAGAACTCAAAATTTAATAATATACAGAGTGTTCCAATTCAAATAACCAAGTTGATACCTAATGTTAGTATAACCGGAAGTGTGGCCGTCTTGAACATATTTTAGGTCACTTGCCCTCAATGTCTTCCGGTATATTGTCAAACTTCTACTGATTGTAGTTTGCCACATACAGATCGCGGTGGTTCCCAGAGGGAAGTTATCTATAAAACTACAAATTGTAATCTGCAGGAAACGAACGGATCGACTTGGACTTGAACAGCAGGCGTGCGATATCCGAAATAAATCGCAACACGGCAACGAAGCTCCTGCTGGCAATTCCTGAAACGCGGTGTATACAAAGTCCAATATTGATCTTTTAGGTTAGATCCCAGTGGACGAACATTATAGCGATTTTGGTCGGATTCTAGTGGGGATCAGAACAGCGCGTTTGTACGCAGTGACACTACACGGACATCCTCGACGAGTTCCGTCAGTTTTTAATTTTTCAAATAGTCAAATCGGTTGGAAATTCACAGAATTTGGGAGAAAATTGAATGGATATAGGTGGTGTATATCGGGTGGCATAGTTGTAGCCAGTGCGCGGTCGAGCGATCCTGCTGACTTCGTTGTCAGCGAGCAAAAAAATCTCAGCTCTTGCCTAGTATCTAGTGCTTTTGCGATGGCAGTGCCGATAGTTTGTACCCGGTTCAGCGATAACTACGATCTGAAAGAAGAATTGGGCAAGTAAGTACTGGCACAATGTGAAAATGGTCAATTTCTGGTCAACTAGGTACATAATTCGTTGGCCGAGCTGAGGACGGCCGTGTGGCGTCCGTCCGTAGGCGCCGCGGCGTAACAAAAAGCCGTCGTCGGCGTCTATGAAAATAGAAAAATTATACAAAAATAAACTGGAGGATTTCATTCGGTCGGTGTCTCTTGTTTCGGGAAATGTCTGGAAATTGTGTCGTTTGCTACTGGCCGCCCGACATATATCTGCATTGCTTGAAAAATCAATATCGTTCGGCGGTAGCAGGAATGGTTCAGCCCCGCCGCTTTATCCATGACAGGTGGTTGTCTCTTAGGAAAAACGAACGTTCCCATCAATTGTTTGGTCCTTCACACTTATTACTGGCTTCAACAACATCTACCATATCAGCAATCGTCCGCATTAACTCCCTCACTTTTTTTTTGCCAACAACTACCTTAAGATTAAGTTTTGAAGAAGAACTTAATATTAATCAGCTTTACCTATCACATTTAAAATTTCGAGAATTATTCAATAGTTATCTTCGATCTTTCATTTTAATACAAGATCTTCCGTAAGGCAGTTTATCCGATTGCAATAGCAATCAGGGACTCTCAAAACCCTTTTGGGGTTTTGACGGAAATTTTCGAGTACGGAATTTTCTTTCGCTTCAAACAAAGCTTTAGATATTTTTGAGTGTTGTTTTTGCGAACCTCTGCTACGAGTTTCTGTTTCTCATTTAGGTATTAAAACAACGACAATTTTCGCGTTTCCTTCAGCAAGTTTAATTACTCTCTTTTGGCAAGTTTCAGTCAACGTGAAAATCACATCAGTTTTATTCTCCAGCGCTTCTTCTTCAAGAAACCATCATCAACTTTTTTTCCAGAAAAACAGTAAAACGCAAATTAACAAATTTTATAAACATTATTATTGAGACGTTGTCTCTAAATGTACCGGAGAACAGAGAAGTTAACATGAAACGTAAAAATCCTGAAAATAACGCAATAAAATAATTTCTTTAAAAATGGTACGAATACATTTTTATTAATGAAATATCTAAAATTGTGCAGATTTTTTGCATTTTAAAATTTTGAAGAATTGTAGTTTCGAGTGCTCTACTCGAAACCAATTTTATTTTTCTAAAAGTTGGTAGCTGTCAAGAGATATTTGGGAAAAACCGACACAATAAACATCACCTTAAATGGGAGGCGGTATCTTCAAATTCTTCGGAATAACACGGATTTTGATGCTATGCTGGACGACTTAGCTTTAGAAACATGGCGTAATGTGCAATGGTTTCAACATGATGGCGCTCCTCCGCATAATTTTACCCAAGTGCGGACTCACCTGGACGAAACATTTCCTGGGGCTGGAATTGGACGAAACGGCCCTATTTATGGCCACCTCGATCACCAGATCTATCACCTTTGGATTTCTTTTTGTGGGGAGCCGTAAAAAACACAGTTTACAAAAACAAATAATCCAATTTCAATGCACTTAAAGGAGCTGTTGTTAGAGCATTTGAAAATATTGATAGTCGGTCCGCAGGAAAAGCAACGATTCAGTTTTAAAGCGTTGCAATGTTTGCATTGATAATAATGCCGGACTTTTTGAGAATGTTTTAGAATAAAAATTGAAGCTTCTAGAGTTAAATTTTAATTATTATTGCTATGATTTGATTTCTATATTAAACACTTTAAATGAGCAGCATGTGTCTTAATTAAAATAAAGTTATTGCCAACTTTAACGTAGTTGTCAAAATAAATACTGAACCATACGGTTATTTTTTGTTACTATGGAAACAATGCTATATGTCTTATACTATTTTCCATGGCTAACTTCGCTCAACTACTTAAATTGAAGAAGTATAAATTGTTCACAGACTTTGTTTTTGAAAAAAACCTAACGATGTGATATCACGGAAATCGTAATAAAATGCTCTAAATTTAAAGCAATAATCAACTATCATTGCCATTAAAAAAAAAAACTCAAATTCGTGTCATATGTCACGAATGACAGTTATTTTGGAGAAATGTCTTATGCCATTTTGTTTGGAATTCAATTTCCTACAAGTTTTCTATTTAATGTTTTCCTGTCAAATTAATATCAATAGAACTAGGACTAATTAAAAAATTTGTCATAAATAAATTTTTCTGAAATATCCCTTGACAGCTGTCAAATTTTAGAAAAATAAAATTGGTTTAGAGTAGAGCATTCAAAACTACAATTCTTTGTCTATTTGACTTTCCTCGTAACTGCTCTAGTTCCGAAAATCCTTGTACTAGTCATCGAAAAAAACTCACCCTGTATATCTATCACCTTGTATAAAAAATTAAATAAATATGTTTTATAAAAAGATGCTTGCTATTTTTTTAATTTCTCAAAACCGACATTTTCCATTTACGGCACCTTTTAAACTACAGTTTAAAGCTATCATAAACCTATTGTTAATCTCGATAAAAGCTTAGACTTGATTTTTTTGCAAGTAACTCGCAAATGCATTTTGCAGATGTAACATTGCATGAAACAATCTTTTGCAATTTTTCAAACTATCATCAATGCCAGTTTTATTAATTTTTTAATACAATTTTTTGAAGTTCGATATTATTAATATAAACTTTTTAAACGCATCAGCAATCAGCAGTAACTTTGGTATGTTTACAAATATGCAAATAAATGCCTGTTTCTCTGATTCATGACAATAATTTGTAGAAAACGTTTACCTTATTTCACCTCTTAGCGTAAGGGTACGAAAACAATTAATTTATTTGTGGTAGTTATCCCAAATATTACAGGAGAAGTGATCATTAGGGCTAAGCTGTTGCAGTTCCTATTCTATTGTCAGGTCTTCAGTCAAAATAAAAAATGCTGTTCCTCCGAAGATTTCCAAGACAAGTTATGATAAGTCTCAAATAGTAATAACAATTTCACGTTTGCTGAGAATTATTTCGGCTATATTGAATCTATGTGCAATCTTTTCTACTCATTAGGGTAAATTTATACAAATTACTGCTGAATTGGTGATATTTTATTGGAATATTATAAGGCGTAGAGCACATTATAGCAAATTCTTCAAATTTATAAAGCGATTTGTTGTTGGGAATTTGATCTAAATCATAGGCCAGTAATGAGTTTTATAGATCTAGTTTAACATGTACAAGGTGTTTCATAATGAGTTTTAAGTGCTTTTTTATTAGGCACTTTTAACCTTTTTAATTTGGGGTTTTCCTGCGGACGTAGTCGAGCAAAATTAGTAAAAATACCTCATTAACACTCATTGATTACCAATGTGTTGTAAACCATAGAAAGTAGAATTTGATTACCGCATAGGTATTAGACGCCTGATATGTTTAAGGAACGCTTTAAGATTACATATACTTATGTATTTTAATCGTCTTCTCGAACGCTTTTAGGGGTACATAAAAAAGCTACTGTTAAAAGTTTTTAAACAAAACTCGAATACATTTGAAGGCGCCTAGGTTAACCATTTCTATAAAAAAATTTCGTGACACGTCATCGATCTATTATATTATTTACATACATTTTGCAAGGAAGAAGTTTGAAGAATGGCTCGAAGCCTTTCTGAGAAAGTGAGTTAAATTTAGCCTATTTTAACTAATCTCTTCAAAAGTTGAAACCTTTCAGAAGCTTAGTTTCTGTTCCATTGTTTTATCTACAGTTTTCAAAGTTAATTAAAATTTAGCTATTAGGTACTTACCTACTTACCTATGAACTTATTAAGTTATTTACCACTTTTTGTGTGAAATTTATTAGCAAATATTTAGAGTATTTAATTAATACTCTAATAATTTTTTTAAGCTCCAGCAATTTTCACCTTTGGCAGCAAAACCCGGATTTTCTTATATGCTGCTTGCAGTTTTAAAATGGCAAACTGGAAAAAAAGCTAAAATATTCCCTTTTACCGAGATTTAATTTTTTTTCAAAAGCTTTTACAAAAGAAGCAATCTGCAAAACTCGCACGAATTTAAACGACGATTTGGAAAAAGTTTCAAATAAAAGTTTCGATTTGAAAAAACATTTCTGCTCTAAAAAATCGCTTCAATAATACCTCTACCAATCCGCTTTAGGCGGTAATTGGGCCATGGATAAGGGTTATACAGTGTATTTTTGAATCCGTTTTTCGGATTACATACTCTTATTGGTCTATTTGGCAATTTACTATTACGGCTATCAGAAAACTCGATTTAGTCTGGGCCACAACACTCTATTTTGGAACTATTTGCTCCATTTTTCGAACAATTAAAAGAGTTATTATTATTTCTTTATTTAAAATCTCAATACGATTTCTTCTACTCATTTCTCCCATGTTAAGACTCAGTATAAAACTTTAAAAAGCTCAGAAAACTGATTATGAAATTTAAATAACTAAAAGCAGACATATAAAAAGAAAATTGGTGTTTAAAGTGACCATCCAGCCAGTTAAATGAACGACCCAAGCGAAAAACTCGCTTATTTGAAAAGCGATTTTTCGCTTCTGCGGATGGAATTTATTATGAATTCTTTTTTGAGGAATTCTTTGAGTAGGAAACTTCCGCTCGTATTCCCGCAGTGATGATTAGCAAACAACAAAATCCCATTTATTTCAAAATTTTAGAGTCAATATGACGAAACAATTATAGACCTTTATTTACTGTTTTTTTTAAGTATGTAAGTTATTTTCGACTTAAAATTGACCAAGGAATACGCTCCTACGCTATGGCCATTAAATAAGCCATAAAGTCACGGGATACTCTTATGAAAAACTTTTAAATACGGACCCTACGAATGTTCAATTCTTACTCAAGGCGCAACTGCGTATTTACTACACTCTGCTAATAGTTAAGTGTTTAAGTCGATTTATCAAATAAATATCGTTGAAATTGATCTTTAGGCGCGATTTAATTTTTCTTGATGGCAGCATTAAATACTTCATTGCAGAGTTTCAAGCTTCAGTTATCTAAAAACGCAATAGGATTTATATGCAAAAATCTTCAAACTGTACCTACAGATTTAAAATAAAAATAGCTTTTACATGTAAGTATGTTTTAGTGGATCTCTTAAGAACACCTAAAATGTATTCACCAGAATAAATGATTCTTAAGTGTTTCAAACATTCGTTGAACGTACAGTTTTTGAAATTTTAAGTATGTTTAGTTGTATTTGGAAACAATTTTCTTTCGCAGTTAAATCAGCGATTATAACTGGTAATATGCAAAACTCTTTTTCATTAATCCAATTTCCTTCTGGATAGTCGCTAATGTCAGTCATCATTCTACAGACATGTTTACATCTGACTCAAACTCGTGTATTAAGAGAAACTCGGGATTTTCAGACTAGCAAGAAAACACGGATTACATCAAACAGTAATCCGATTAAGAAACATTAGTACTCGTCAACTACTATATCAAAGGCATCAAGTCGAAAGAGATTTTAAATGATCCATTAATCTTCCGTGAAATTGAGCGATTCGTCTGAGAAACATGATGTCAATGTTGCAAATTACACATTAAATAATCTCTTTGAATAGACGACGAAGGCATTCTTCTTAGAGAAATGGGGAAGCTGAAAAACACTCGGTTTGTTTTCTTTGACGAAAAATAATTGCCAGTATCTGAATCGATGATTGATTATGATTTAGTCAATAAAAATCAACCTTCATTGTCATATTCGGTTTGCTAATTGGAGACATGCTTGATAAAGAACGTGAAAAATTACAGGAGTTTTTCTTGTTAGCGTCGAATTGAGACAAGCAAATTACTCGGTTCCGCCCATCCTGCGACGATATTTTACTATTTATTGAACGGAGCGAAATATATTCCACTTCCCGAGCGAGTCGAATCTTCTGTGTGAATTTTTAAACATATCTGGAACGGATCCAAATCAATTTAATATGCAATGTCGAGTGTGGCGGGAGGCGCAAAGGTTCGACTGGATGCACTGATTTCATTTAATTGCCTCCTTTGTGAGCTAGTTTTCATATGCCAAGGAAATATTCTGCTCGATCAGTCAGATAAAGTCTCTACAAATTGGTGAATTTCTTAAAACACTGGGCTCTGTATAGACGGTTTTCGCTTTTATATCAGTTATCCGCACATCGTTCATTTGACAGTATGGAAAAGTCCAGTTTCCCATCAAACGTATCGCTGGTTGTATTGTTGGTTTGCAAATTATTTTATAAATATTGGGAATCTTGCATACATTTCTTGAAATTTTAAGAGAAAAAAATTTAAATTTTATGTGACCACTCTATTAGAGCCACACTGAACTGAACTGAACAATGCTATCCTATAAGCTGATTTACTATTTTGTCAAAAGTATATAGGATGTTCCGAAAAATTTTAGCATGCTTCGGACTAACAGGGTGTCAAAATAACATGACGAGTTCCTATAAAAAATACGCCGTCGAAAACAGTTTTTGTTTTCTAAACATTTAAATGACTTGCTCTAATTTGATAATTCTTTATTATTTCTTTATTATGATAAATACTAGTTTCGTCCTCTTAACAAAGTGAATTTGAACTCATTTTGCTGTTTGCGTTCACGTTAATGCTAGTATTTTTAACACCTTGTATGATAACGACACAAAATAAAAAAAATATGTTTGAAATCGATAAAATGAGCGCTTTACCATACAACTCCTCGTATTTGAATCAATTTTTAGTTAAATTAACCCTTTTGGAAATCGAAAAGAAGCGTCAAAAAGTCTGATACAATTTTGCGCATGCCGAAGGGACGATTGTTGCGCCCGCCACACGATTTTGGGGCCAAAGAGGATCATTCTGCTTCACTGCAGAAATGGGCGATTTGAAAGGAGATTCCGAAAAGTCAATGCTTTTACATGAAAAAATATACTCTTAGTCAAAAGCGTTAATGTGAGCCGTTTTAGAGAAACATTTGCATGTCTTGGTGAAAAACACAATATTTAAAAAAACCTCAAACTATGTAGTTTGTAATTAAGGCTATTGCTCCTTGTGCACGTTGGAGGAGGTTTTGTAAAGAGAATAAGTTGTAAAATATCTAGAAAAACTTCTTTTGCTGTTTTAAAACTCATTGTCAGGCTTTTTTACTTGGATAAATACAAACAAACTGGAATTCTCCAAATCTTCGTTCACATAACATATTATCTAATATAATCACTGATCATACACGCTGTACCTATGTATCATTCGAGCCGCTCCAATTTTTTATAGCAGCTATCATCGTTTAGCACGGCTCTCATGGCATATCTCTCTCAGGACAGTGTGTTTATATTGGGGCTGGGATAAACGATAAAAGCGACGATATTAGCGAAGCAGAGAACTACAATGCATGGCTTTCTATATGGGGGTTTTATGTTGAGGCTAAATTGAAAATAACTGGGAGCGTTCCTAACGACTAGCGGTATAAGCGAAGACAATTTGGAAGCAAGTTACTTCCACATCGAATTCAACCCCCACATGAAGACTTTTTTTGTCTACCCAAAAGTTAGGGGCAACTAAAGGGCACAATACACTTTCATATTAAGCGTCACCATAAAGGTTACAGTTATTGTACATTTGAAACATGGATTTCTAAGATTTTTATGTACAAAGTACAACTTTATCTATATACATACATATAGCGGTTATTGTAACATCCGTGGTCTTTCGATGCCCAATCTCCACTCGTTTCTGTTCGCCCATAAATCGTCATCCAGGTCCCTAATTCTCATTTCGTTGTCTACTCCTTGTCTCCAGCTCCTCCGTGGTCTTCCTCGACTTCTTCGCCCATTTGGATTCCATTTTAGTATTTGTTTAAGTAGTACCATACCAATTGTCTTGTTCTTATCTCGTCCACTATCGTGCGTTCACCTACTGTCATAATTTCTCTTATTCGTTGATTTGTAGCTCGTTCTATTCTTGATTTTAGTGCTGCTCTTCTCCAATAGTCCATTGCTGTAGAGGGCAGCATTTTCTAGGCTCTGTCTTTGATTGGCCAGACTTCTGAATTGTACGTAACAATACTGTTTACGATGGTGTTATATATGAGCGTTTTGTTCTGTTTCGATATACTCTGGTTCCAGAGTATTCCATTTATTAAAGTTATCGCTTTTCTTTCTTGTACATTTCGGTCTTTTATCGCTCTGTCTAGTGTTGCGTCCGAGTTATTCTTAGCTCTAAGTACTTATACTCCTCACAAGACTTAATTTGCAGTCCCGTATTTAACACTAGATCCTGTTTTATTCCACGAAAACACATATACTCTGTCTTTTTTTATATTGAACTCCAACTCCACTTTTTGTATTCTTCTATAAGTTTTCGAATCTTATATTCCAAGTCGTCATATTCCTGGGACACCACAACTTGATCGTCTATGAAACATAAGGTGTATAAAATGGTTTCATTTAATGGAATTCCCATGTTTTGACCATTTTCTTTTCCATACTTTAAGGCCTTGTTCTAAATAAATCTTGAAGACCGTTGTCGAATACAGCAGCCTTATTTCAGACACTTATTCGCTTGAAACCCATTTGTTTTATTTGACTTTTGATTTACTATTGTTGTACAACTTTTTAATTGCTTTAATTAACTGAGCGCTTATGTTTATATACTCCAAAGCCTTCCAAAGTAAATTAAGTGGTACGCTGTCGTATGCTGTGTGTAAGGCAGTAAATGCAGCTCTTGTCCATATGCCATTTTATTTTCGATAGCTTGGGTTATACAGAACAGATGATCGACAGTCGATCTACCTGCCCTGAATCCGGCCTGTTCTTCTGCCTCCATGTCTTTGTACTAATTTTCTATTTTATATCTTATTATTTTGCCGTAGATTCTGCTCAGCGTACTAGTCACAGATAGGCCTCTATGATTGTCGCATATATATTTCCTTTATTTTTTGTGAAGCTGTGGCCACGGCGGTTACCTGATCTAGCACCGCTTCATTTTTCTTACACAGACAACACAACAGTTTTTAAAGGACAAAATAAAGCAAAAAAAATTAAAGAAATACGTGTTCTAACTTCAGCGCATTAAAAAGCACATTTAGAAAGAACACAAAGCAAATAGATTAAAACAATATATATTAAGGCAATTCGAATAGTTTTCCACATGGTCTGAGAACAGTGTTGTAACTTTCTTTTCGTTTTCATAGCTTGATAATTGTTGGTTGGTTTAGCAATTAATAGTAATTGTAAAGTGAGATTTATGATAACGTTTTCTCCAAATGCAAATCTAATACAAAAGAATAACACATATTTCATAGCAAAGCTACAAATAAACACTTAATTAATTTTAATAAAGCAATGTCTTTAATTTTTTTGTTTGGTGGTGAGAAACCAGATTATAACAAATATTTTTTAAATACGTATTTTTTTATATTCTCTGCAGCTTTAGTTGATCAACTAAAAACAAGACATAAATTGTAGCAGTGCGGCTGTATTTGAATCTCGTCTGTCTCAATATAAGATGACTGCTCTCGAGTATGTTCAAACTCTTCTATCCTTATGAGATTGTTATTAAATATGTATATAGGTACATAAAGTTTTAATAACACCTTCAAAATCGTATAATATAAAATTATCCTTTAAATGGTTCAAACATTTAAATTCAAAAGTTTTTCCAACATTTGCAATTTGACCACACTTTGTTTATCATTTGAGTTTACCCTTCAGTAAATGTGGACTGAATAATAGTATTGGAATTGAGTAAAGTAGATCTAATGGCGATTTAACCGATATCATGACTTTAACGCATCGAAGGAAGATGTTTTTAAATAGCTCTTATCAAGACTTTCGTCGACACTCTTATCACTTTTATTGCAGCTCAAGCATTACTCTCATGAGGAAAAGCTAGTTTTAATATGGTTGCTCAGAAATGTTCCTTTAAAGTTGCTCTGAAGAACATAAGCTTTAGAACTTCGATTCTGAGACATATAGGGATTTAACGGTGAATTCTGATTTTTCTTATTCTCGTCGTTAATTGCACAATGAATTTTATGAAACATTATTTTTTTAGTTAAGACATTAGCATATTTATGACCAAGTAAAAGAATACCATCTACAGATTATGATGGTGATTAGTGCTATCACTAACATTAGCGAATTTTTGATCCGAATATTTTTAAGTGTACCATTAACAATAAGTTTTGATTTATTTTCCTGACTGCGTGTAATTGTTATTATATTTTTTCTTTCCTGCGTTTGAGTCAAAATGTGAAATAAAATTGTTTATATCGTTTATTTCATATTGCGTTTCGGCGAGACAACAGGGCCATCATCAGATTAAAATTCAAAACAAACCCATAATTGGGCACATTTGATTTTTTATATGCTTGGCTGTAGTTTTAAAGAAAAGGCTTTAATAAAGTGTCTATTATTTTCACTAGTTTGATGTATAATGATTTGGCCTATGCTATATAAACTATCTATTGAACAAAATGTATGCATAAATGTAAATAAAAAAGCTAAATTGCAACGATTTGGATCGTTGCAATTTTAGCAACAGTTAGCAACACAAAGGAGCTTATACGAATGCTATAAGTTTCTTATAGCGATAATACTCGGGTGTTAAGCCTGAAGCAGGAAAAATTGACTGCAATTGAAGTCAAACTGTTAGGTGCACCCACCAAAGAATGTGGTTAACACTTTACGTGGGAATGTTGACAAGTTTCCATGTACGAAAATAACAATTGGATGACTGTGCTAGGCAAAATCAAGAGAAGGTAAACACAACATGGTTGACCTTAAGATGAAAAGCACGAGTTACTCCTGCGAACCCGCATTCAATTATATCTAATTAAAAATGTAGAATTGACTAATTCGTTAATTATAGACGTTTGGCTACTAACACCACTAGCACGACCTGATTGAAAATCGGTTTGTTTCTTTTAAGAGCCATGTACAAGTTGCACAAAACCAATCAACAAGAGTGATTGGTCATTATTCTGTATTTGGTGTTAACGGACTGATTAACATAACAAAAAATATTGTGTCCATCAATAGCAACGAAACATGTAATTGAAGTTTAACCAATCTTATGTGAAGCACATGGAGCAGATAATATTTTGCAATTAAAATATTTGTTGTTATATTAGACATGTTGAATATTTTCTGTCTGCATTAGAACTTTTTCCGCCTACGAGCCAAAAGATGTTTGAGAAACCAATTACATCTAAGGCATGAGCTTGACCTGAAACACCCTGTATTTTAAGGTAGTAGGCAAAAATTCAACTCAGTCTTTATCTAAAAGTGTTACACGAATATATCGAGCTAATACTATTTTATAGGAATACCCGTAAGTAACATACCAAACTGCAGTTTCTCTTGTTTTAAAGCACCCCAATTCCGTTGTCCTAAAATTGGGAAATCTTTGTTGACTTTTACACAATTGTTCAAATCGGCTTTGGTTTGGAATATGTTTCATAATCGAAATATTACTTGGAAATATGAATTGAATATATTTAGTCGAATTAAGAATAGAGATTACTTAACTATTTGATAACTGATAACAATTGGCAAATTAAAACTTTTCTGAAAAAGACTGTTACATATTACGTTGAATTTGATATTTTTCATGGTATTTTCGCTATACTTAGTGATTTAACATTTCATTCTCTCAACTTATGAAAACAAGTTTTCCTCAAAATATTTGCCAACATTTCCATTCGTGGAAAAGAGATTAAAAAAATCTTTTTCATTTTTCATCCATTCTTCTCTCTCTTCTCCAATAGATCTTCTTTGAAAACTCCTACCTACCTTCAATTGCGTGTCTTTGTCCGAAAAGAAAATATGGAGAAAACAAAAGCACGAGTAAGTCCAACTTATTTTCTTCGACAGGAGGTAATCCGTAAGATGTTACATGCTTTGTCAATTTGTCGGCCGTTTTTCCGTACTATTGTATCTTTAATTTGATGCCAAAGTACCATCAGACATAAAAATGTCTTTCCCACTCAAGGCTTTACAAATCCTAATAAAAACTAATGATCAGCCTGAACGAGATTTATGGGAAAATAAATATGTTCTCAGAGGCCATGCTGTATGAGATTCGAGCACCATAGAGGAAAAACGTTCAATAAATAACGTCGCGAATAGAAAAGATTCAGGATATTTTGGGATAAGAATGTTGGAGACGATTTTTACGTTTATCGCTCTATAAATATGAATTTAATTGGACTTTAAGCTTAGTTCAGTTTCAGGAGCCAAATAATATTGATACACAATTATTTTCTTGGACTGTTTTAGTGTGTTTTAAAAAAAATGCTAATAGAAATAGAAGTATTTTTTTGTTATTGATAAGGCTTGGAAATTTTTCTTTTGTGCTCCCTTCAGCAAAGCTGGTGTTTTGGCGCTCTGGGTTTACTCACTAAAACCTTTTCCTCAGCACATTGCGGTCTTTTCTGCCCTATTGTGTCCTCACCTGTTTTACCCCCATTACTCCTGTATATTCATTGAATTCCGGAAAAATTTTGAAAGGAAAATGCATGACTTGCCTTACTAGTTTTTTTTCGTCTTCCAGAAATACTTTTTCTGCATAGAACTTGGTTAGTCGTAAAGGGAGGGTACTTCTTATTACAATTCTTCTATAGGCAACTTAATGTGTTTACATTATTTTCTGCCAGAATTTCAGAACTTAACGAAAACGATCTAATTAGTGGAATGGAAGCAGCTGCCAAAACAACCAATTTTTCAATGTTTACAAGTGCTTCATTTTCGTACTTTTTAAGCAACTTGAGAAGATTGCAGTTTTGAAGCGAAAATATGACTGGAAAATAGTGAGTCTTTTCGGGAATAATTAAATTTCCAGCATCTCGGACCAACTTTTTAAACTAAAATTGGTATACGGGCGTCGTTCTAAGTTGTCCCTTTCAAAAACCTCGTTACTTAAGTAAATTTGAGCTTACATAATTGATAAGGAAATTTAATCGCAATTTTGGTCTGGGTTTTAGAAAGTGCTCGAATTCCATTTTGACAGACTTGAGCTAGAAGAAATTCGATTAACCTCATAATTGCTCGCCATTAGCTAAACCAGATTATTCAATACAATATGGTTTACCGAAAAAGCCACATATTGGAAACATTTCCATTCTATTTACTTGGTTTTACAAATGTGTCTCTTCTGAAATCATATTCAAGTGCTCTTCTTCTGCTGTTTTATGAGAACGATTTCGGATTTTAAACCATCTCATAATAAATGAGCAACAAGCGAGCCAAAATCCCTATTTATAAAACATGTTGATACAAGACAATATTACGAGCACGCGACCGAAATTTGTCAACATCTTCATTATCCAAAGCACGAGATCTCTTGATGTCAATAGATTTTTTGACTCGTATTTGAGGTTTGAGCTTTTCTTACGTATGGACGTTGATTCTATTCTCATTTATTTGATATATTTTATATTTGTGGTGGCGTTAAGTCTATAATTCATTTAAAAACCATGATGATGATCCATCTGTCCTCACATCGATTTTTTTGGATGTAAATATAGTCCTTAACAAATCGGTATCTTAGTTCTATGTTAAAACTTTTTCCTCATTTTGAAAAGCGTTATTCTAGCCGGTTCCAAAATGGATTATTATTTCAGTGCCTGGATTTAGGGCTTCACTTATCCAGCAGCCCATATATTTAAACTCTGATTCTCGTTCGAAAGTTTTACCGTTTGCAAATGAACCGGCGGGAGTGTTTGACTTTCTGCTTATGACCATTACTTTTGTCTGCTGGGTGTTCATTTTTAGTGCCAGTTTTTCTCCCTTAGAACATGCGTTGTTTAAAAAACAGTATCGTCTGCGTAGCGAAGGTTGGTGATGGTTTGACCGTTTACTTTAATTCCGTTAGGTATTCGAGTTTTTACGGGATTGGGAAAGAAGATAATGTATGAAATGCAACTTGTGAGTGAAAAAAAAACCAAAAGGAGGGCCAAGAAGAAGTTTGCAAACGAAGAAGTTTGCAAACACATACAGACATAATAAATAATAAAGCTGATATTTATAATTCAAAAGAAATTCCTGGGTTCCAGTCAATTTTATTGTTTATCATTTAAAATGTTACAAAAACGTTTCGGTGTTTTTCTCCACCATCATCAGTTTGTATAGTTGTTTGTATGGTTGTTTCTACCTTGGTGGAGAAAAACACCGAAACGTTTTTGTAACATTTTAAATGGTAAACAATAAAATTGACTGGAACCCAGGAATTTCTTTTGAATTAAGTTGAAATACAGTCAGGAAAATACATACAAATACACGATATTTATAATGTAACAAACGAATAAGCTCTAAAGACGAGCACTGAATAACATCAATCAACCTAAAGAAGAATCAACTAATAACATTGAATTTTGCAAGCCATTTTCAGTCGAATCGATGTAACCATGTTCGAAAACAATTCAAATGAAGCCATGAAATGAACCGTTAACAACTACATTAGTAAATTTCTCATTAAGATTGAAAATTGAAACGGAAGAGCTTCAGCCAAAGAAGAAAAATCAGAAGGAATATTGATAAAGCCCGAAAATCCTTACAATTTCTTTACAGACGTAGTAAAAGGTCTCCTAACTAATTGAAAGGTGCAATATTTAGTCAAGGGCATGGTTGTAAGTTGTTCACTTACACTATTTGCGTTACCTGCCGGTCTATTTTTCTATTTAAGATATTGACGCCAGAAAATTTCTACTTGTCGGTACCAATAACTTTACAAAAAATCTGGATCTTCTTAAGTTAATATCACCTCAGATTATCTTCTCTAGAAAGTATAATTGTAATAGTTCTTTAATTAGTTATGGTCTCTAATTAGCTCTAAAATTCGTTGATTTACCCAATTGGTTGATTGGTTTTTGCCATAAGAGCCGGTTTATTCACTTTTTGATAAACTGGCTGGTAACTGCCAATTGAATTAATTTATCACGTAGCAGAACAAAAACTTCTGTTGTTTTATCCAAATTTATCTGCGAGATAACAAAATGACAACGAATATTTGAATAAGGATAGACAGGACAGGAAGCGATTGATTCTTACATATTAGGCAACGTTAAAAATGTTGTCATATTTTTAACTAATTTGTTGTGTTTTGAGTTCTGGTGCATGTTTAAAAAATGGCCAGTGGAAAACGGAAACTTGTCCTATTAGTTGATTAATTAGCAAATACTGTTAAGTATTTGCTAATTAAGTATAGTAAGTTATAGAAGTTTAACTCTAGGGTTATGTATGCTCAATCTAGCACAAATAGGAACGAGAAGATTAAAGATGAAAGGACTGAAGAAAAATTTAACTCTTTCCTGAGTTAAGCGAAAGCTTCTTTCAATTAATTATATTTTCAGCTATAACTTATTTTTCACTTTTTCTCCGTAATCAATAATAACCAAATATCATCCATGTATCTACTAGTTGATACATTCCTCTGTCAGATAAACAGTAAATCAACCGATTTTTTTTCAGTGGATATTCGCTTTAATTTTTGGATGCTTTGGTATCCGACACATTTCATTGCCAAGTTGGTCAGAAAATGAATAAGTCGGTCCTAAGACCTGCCTAAATTATCTACAGCGCTTGCAATTAATGATTAATAAACCATAAATTATATTTCCTTCTGAACGTGTAGGT
The DNA here is from genome assembly GCF_020466585.1 of Dendroctonus ponderosae. NCBI lineage: Eukaryota > Metazoa > Arthropoda > Insecta > Coleoptera > Curculionidae > Dendroctonus > Dendroctonus ponderosae. The sequence continues at coordinate 17,580 of NW_026018144.1, forward strand.
ATTTCAAGTTCTCTTGCAGATTGAACGTCGTGGCAGAAAAACCAGAAGCAAGGTTGCAAATTCTCGAAAATCGCAAAAATGTCTTTGCAAAAGTAGTAAAAGTTCTTATTGTGGATTTTTGTTGGCAATTTTATGAAAATATGGAGAATAATTCAGCATAATTCTAGTATATTTTTGTATCGAAACTGAAGATTAATTAATACCGTAAGTTGACTGTAAGATATAAAAGTTCGGTCATTACAGTAGCAAGTCATGCAACATAGAGCAGAGCAAAGACGCTTCATTCATATATTTCCATAACATATCGGGCTTCAACAGATTTTTTTACTTATTAACAACAAGAAAACGGGTTTTGCCTATTGGGAAATCCAAAATGATGAAAAAACTTGGGAACAACAACCCAAACACGAATTAAAGTCATAAAATTTGTCTCATATTCGGGTTTCGCACTTGCTCAACAAGGCCCAATATAACATTGAACCATGTCAGAATAATACGGTTTTTCTTTGATTGTGTTCAAACTATTGTAGGCGAATAGAGCAAGGTGAATGTGATCTATGTTTTAACTAGGGCAATAACGGCCACGTGACACCTCTTTTATCAGGCTGGAATTAAGCCAAAATCTAACTAGGGCATCTTTAAATGCTCAGCAACTCGATTTTATATAGTGAATGAAATAAATTAGCAAATGGATTTCGATACAAGCATTGTTGAAACAAGTTCTCCATTTGGCAAATTGGAGAAACCCTTTGTAAATTATTCCTTTTTATTGCCTTTATTTCGAAGAAATGTTCGTTGGTTTTTGCACGACCTATTCCGATTATTTATTGATGCTGCTGGTTGTTGGGACAATGTCATTACCCCGTTTTTTATATAAAGAATGGTTGGAACGATTCCAACTTAAAAAATATTAACACACATATCAACACAAAAAATTATTCTTATAAATTCATAAAGCGGTGTCGCAGCAGTAAAGGATCAAAATAAAAACAACCCATGGACCAAAGTAGATCGGATTTGAATTCATTTTGAGTGGGTGTATTATTAGTATAGTAGGTATATTTGGAGCGAACCTAACTGAATTCTGCACATATATCGTGGGAGTATACATAATATTCAAGTTTTATTTGTAAAGCAAGCTATTTTAAACTTTTTTGCAGATGTGAACGGTTGTCTTAAAATATGTAGGAACGAAACTTTCCGAATGATACTTGTCGAATCCCCACATGTTCAGTATAATTTGCCATATTTATTATTTTCCAACCGAATGCGTATACTGCCAATCATGCTGTGATTTTACGGTCGGGTTGTCTCCAACACAAGCAACGATTCTATTTATTATTACTTTAAGATAAATTACACGTCTAAAAATGTAACATTACGAGTCGATAAACATTACGCAGAATCCGAGTCTATTATTCAATTATTTTCTTTAAAGTGTTGGCGATTAATGAAAAATGGTGTTGATGTTCTTTCACTGTTATGCTATTTTAAAAAGGAAACTACAAATCTGGTAATTCTGCTGCAAACTGGTGGTTTTTTTGGCAAGTCCAGTATTATTCATCATATAAACAGGACATTTGTTTTGTTTGAAACTGCAAATTCGTAATTGTTATTCACTCCTGAGATGAGGTTTTTTATTTAATTTTTTAATAGAACACTTCGATATGTGTGACCAGACATGAACTGTTGATATTATATCTATTCATTATTTCTGATTCTTGAAGTTTTGTTTTTATGGATTTTTTCGATATTTGATCGTGATTCTTCAAGTTTTTCTGGTTGTTGCTATGAATATGTGAAACAGAAATAACAGAAACCTTTATGTTGGGAAATAGAATGTTGAAAACCATATGTTGGGAAATATATATAAATTTTTAACAATTCGAACTCCATTGGACTTTTTTTTCTTGAAGCCGCAAGGAGTTAACAGTTTCACTAAAAAATGCGGTAGAATAAAATAAGCATTATTTCAAATGTAGGAACTATAGAGTTATATGTATATTACCTACACCTGAGCAACATGAAATGAAATAATGTCTAAAATATAAATTAAAATACATCAAAATATTAACTTATTGTAGAAAATCATTATTTAAATAGTACGGTTGTAGGTTTACTAACAATTTCTTGTTTTTTTAAACACTGTATAATTTCGAATTATTTTTAACTGATAAAGGTGACTTATTAAATACTTTTGCTTTGTTCTTATGCACCAGTAAGAAGTATGTTTCTCAGTAAAGACAATGTATGAATAGATAATATAACTCTGCTGTTCTTGTATTATTCGAATTACTAGTGTAACTTCGTTCTTTTGCTACGATTTAAATAAAATCACGCACTATTAATATCCCGAATTATTTAAATTAGCTTCTGCATGTATTTTTGTGCCATCTAATGTAATATTTTAAGAATTCGATTTTGTGAAACTCCTCAAAACAATCCATTTCTGAGAAATAATTCTAAATTTGCATCATAAAGTGATTTCGAGAGCTTGTTCTTCCTTCAATATTTGCAGCAACAAACTTATACCACTTTTAGTTCCAGAACTTTGCTAATTTTGGAATCATTTTAGTTGTTTATGTTCGAAATTCACAATTTTCAGCGGTTTCATAGTTTTATTTCATTTAGAACTGAGTTGAAAAGCAAATTACCGTCATCTTTACAAATTGTATCATTTGTGGACTTATTTTATTTCTACTTTGCGTCACATTCTCTCCTTAATTTCGTTTTGCTTCTTGATTTTTTATAAGATGCAATAAAATGTTTACCAAAGAACTTTCTCAGCCAGGTTTTATATCGCTTTGCGAAACTTAAAATAGACTCTTTTAGCATTCTTACTATAGACTTTTGAATGGTTTTTGCTTTGGGCTGTAATAGATAATTGCTTCAATTTGTCAAACTGGCAATATTCTTGCTCTTAAAGCAGTATGACTCCATTTAAGGCTGAAAGTTCCATTTGCTTCCACATGAAGTGACAGTTTGGAACTTCAACTTGCGTTTTTCTTTCTCTTGGCGCTCAAGATATGCGGTCATAACCCAAAGGCATTTAACATTTATTTCTACGCATCGATAAGCCAAAGATACTTTTTCCATTTAGAGCTGCAACTTGAACCTCATTTCATTTAATGTAAGATTTTTATAAACCATCGCCCGTCGTCCAACCATTGATTTCTGGTCTTCCGATACTGATTTTTCTTACCCTCGGTCTCCAGTGTTCCACCCACTGCCACTTAAGTTTTGCCACTCGCTCGATGATATCAGTGATTTTCGTATGTCTTCATATTTCCAAGTGTCGGATCCTCTGTCTTAGACTTATTCCTAATATTCTTCCTCCTCCTTTGAAATTGCTCTTTGTGTTTGTCTTCTTATCTTGTCTGCGTTTGCCTCTGGAAGAGTAACAGTTTCTAAACCATAGACGGCCATAGATAGTAGGTACACAATACTCGTACACCTTTTTTTTGAGACACACAAAGAGTGTGGAATCTTCTCTCTACCAAAGGCAGCCCATGACAATCCAATTCTTCCGTAAATTTCCGCCGTTTGACTTTCTTTTCCAAGCTTTATTGTGTGTCCAAGGTATACATAATGATCGACATATTTATATATTTTTCGTGTAAATCCAGAGTGAAGAGTTTTCGGCATATGAGGAAAACTCCTCTGCCAATAGGAACTCTATTAGTTCCAAATTGGAATATTTGGTGTCAATTGTTGCATTGGTTAATTATATCATAACAATGTCTCAGCTGGTTGAAATAAGCTTCATTAAGACTCTAAGACTATTTCTTAAATAATTCTGTTTCATTTAGTATGTTTCGATCGGTGCTTTTCTGGCAATCATGGAGCTTGCAGCAAGGAGGCGAGTTTCTATTCTGACATTTATGTTAATTAAAATTAACGATTTCAACCCTCAAGTGCAAATGTTCGATGGACGCTCCAAGAAAATGAGGTCAAGGCTTCGATATGTTCATGAAGGTAACCCCGATATGCCAACGTAAACCAATATATCCAGTGTACATCAAATCGCTTTAGAATAAAAAATATGGATTATCAAGCGTTTTCAACCACTTTAAACAGCTGTTCAAGCTGATTTAAAATTTACAAGCTAAATTTTATCATTGCAATTTGATTGAACCATACTCTCAGACAATTTAATTAGCCGAAAACAAGAAGTTGTTTCAAGCAAAACTAGAGATTAAATATAAATAAAATTTTTATTCATCCTGGGAAAGTTAGTTGCGTCTATTTCAGACTGACATATAAAGCGCTAAAGCTGGTTATTGGGTCCTAAATAAAGTTTTTGTTCAAGCATTGTATAGAGGGGAAACGGCATCATAAAACCTCTGGCAGCGAATAGCAATGCTATATGGATGTTTTATGGAATTATCCACTTCGATCCGTCCTATTCAGCTTTTCGGCTATTCCATCGGCCACTAAACTATTGAGTTTGAAGATTCGATCGAAGTCTTCCAGGAAATTACATGTAACGAAGTTGCGTCAAAGGCGAGTTCGGAGCGTTTACGTAAGTGAAAATTACTGATGTAATTCACACCAGCCTTGATTAGTAGTCGAATAGAAAATTGGGTGCTGCATATCCAAAATATTCACCCTAGTTGATGTTAAATATTAATGCAAACAGCCCTTCACTTGTATGAAATATTCATGAATTTTCCAACATTTTCAAGTCATACGCACGGAAAACTTTCCCTTGTCTGGATGGTCGATTTGGGAAAGTCTTTTGTTTTATTGGCGCTCATTTTCCAGGGTTCAGAGACTGCTTATATTGAATTGTCCTGAGCACAAAGGGTAATATACAAGATTGGATAAAGAAAATGCCATTTTGTAGGATATTGTTCTGGTCATATTGGATGTTTGCATATTATGTAACTACACTTTATCCAGATTTTATCGGTGGAAATTTATTCATTTGATTTGCTTAAGAGTGAATTAAATGAGCAAACAGATAACTCAAGTGAGAGGCGACATCATTTTAAACAACAAACTAAATACATCCACATAATTCATCGTCAACCCTTCTTGTGTGGAAAATATTAATGAATCTACCCTTTACAATGAGATTGGTGGCGGCTGAATTAATTTGAACCCTAATTTCAAATAAATATGTTAATAGGGGTTGGAATATAATTGTTGAAAAGGTATTTAGCAATTTGGATTAGACTCTTCAAGAAAATTGAACATGAAAAAAATTACAAACTCATGAATTAGCCATTAGCAGTTTCGTACTACTATAATCCATTTTTAGTATTATTACTAAAATCTTTAAAAAGAGTAATGCAAATACTGAAGTATAAAATGCGTTTCTGTGGTTGATAAATCTATAAGTGGAACACGGAAGAATCGATCAGTTGAACTTATGCAAAATGTGAACGGGCAAAATGCTATTAAACTTCCCATTTTTTATAATTAACGGATTCAGACGCAAAAAAGTCTTAACAGGCTTGCAGTTTAATGCAATTAAACTTGCGTCTTTTGATAATGGTTTTTGAATTTTGAGTTAAAAGCTCTGGATGCGGTTTTTGCTCATTTTTGCTTGATGTGGTTGTCGGCAAAAATCTCCCAGTTTTTTCGCGCTGCATTCTTCCTTATTATTTTCGTATTTTTGACCAACTATTGTACTTTTCACAATTTACTTTGGTTTGCCAATATCTTAAAAATAAAAGCTTGTGAGTGAAGATTGAAATAATAAAAGCATTTATTAATTGTTTTAGCTTCTAATCGTAATTATGGGTCTTCGATTTGGAATCAATCAAGATGAAAGGTTTGGTGGGAATGTCAGCGTCGCCTCCAATATTTCATATTTTTCTTATAGCTGCAATTCATGGTTTTCCTGTTCTTTTCGTATATTCCTCTACCAGCAAGCTCGTTTGTCACAACTGGATATAATTGATAAAAACTCCGCCTCTTTTATAAATAAATTTCGATCGCAAATGCCATCCAGCCTGGGTCAAACTACAACTTAAATATTAACAATTTCCCAATCAATTAAAATTTGTACTTTACACAGACACAGCTCTGTATGATGTGTATAAAGTGTCATTATCTTTATGGCAATTTTCAAACTGAGTAAAAGCACGCTATAAACTAAATATGAAAAAAATATCTTTTTTCCAATCCCTAATTGGATTTTGTTTTATCTGAAACATTTTGTTTGGAGTTTCACAGGTTAACTTCAGTAGCAACTGATCTTTTTTGTCCACAGAATTGCATTGGCTGATAACAATGGTGGCATATAAATAGGTCAAACAAAACAGTATAAAAGAGTTTTCGGCTTGAATGCGACAATGTCACGAATCCTATAGCGAACGTTTTGAACTTGAACGGAGAAACCTTAATTTATTTAATAGGTTTATATGACAGGGATGTACTAGATCGATACATTAATGCTAACATATCGAATCGCATAGAATCAGCGCGATTTTTGCTCTACAGTCTGAAAAGTTAGAAGGTAGAAGGTTGCTTGTATTGCATCGGATTGGTTTGAACTAAATTGGTTTTGAGTTTCTGAGTTAGTTACAATAATTCCGTTTTCAATATTTTATTTAACAAGAGGTTTCAAGTATTTAGTTCAAATTCTTATTGGTACCATTAATTTGAATCTGACTTTGTTTTACTGATGAACAATTTAGTTCCAATTTGCGTTTTCGAAGACACTTACATGAAAAACACACACCTAAAACAAACAACACGTTTCGGTATAGCATAATTACTGTTCATCGTCGCTTTCCGCTTCCAAGGAATACCTACTTATTAAGTGGAGAAAATAGAGCAAATAAACCTAATGATTAAGTTTTGCTCAGAACCGTGGAAAATTAAATTTTCATCGCGAGCAGTTTGCCGTTTAAATGCACGTCGTCCCTTTAGAAAAAGCTTTCTACTTACATACTTCGTTTCAAAGCAACTTAATTAAAAAGTTTGCACCACTCTAGAGGCGTTTCCATTAGGGCAATGCTCCGATGCTTACATTGTAATTCAGATCTCACGTATTTGTTTTCCTGTAATCAGAAATATTTTCCATGGATCAGGTGCACTTTGAGGGGAATACTGGATGCTCTTGTACTTATGCCAGTAACTCATTGCTGAAGTTGGGAATAACTGTGCGCCTAAAGCACTTGAAAAGATTTAGCGTTTATCTTGAGGAATGAAGCGGGTTTTTGAGTAAAAAATATGAAGAGTAGCCTAGGATAAACTTGAGCTTTTCCCTAAACCGTTAAAACACCCCCGCGTCAGCGAAAAGCAGAAATATTATAAAAAGGGTCCAGTTTATATCCGAAAAAAACTATAGAAATAAACTAGAAGAAAAATGTGACAGTGTAGCACTCCACGATTTATCAGTTAACGTTCATTCGTTAAAGTTATTTGTTTAACTGCTAAACTTTTTAACATCAGCATATTTACTTAAAGCTTTCTGGCAATAATTACAAAATGCGCGGAGTGGCTACATTCGAAATCTTAAATAAAAAATCTCTAAAACAACTTCGTACTAACGAATATTAGAACAATAAATCTGGGAGAGCCATAAAATTAATTTAAATTTAAAAGTCACCATCCAAATCCGGTGAAATTTCGTTATTACAGTTACGTATACTGGCATGGTTTAGCGATGTTAGATTTAATATTTTTAAGTTATACTTGTGCTTTTCTGAACTTCCATGGTTAAGTAGGAGATTATGAATGTTCTTTACATTTGGTTTAAACGCCTTGCATTGATGGATGTTTTGACAATTTTTCGTTATTTAACGGAATTGAGAGTTTATTCTTCTTATGTACGGTGTCCTTTCAGAACGTTGGTTACCAACAACAAAGCCGTCCTTTGTCCACGGCAGCTCTAAAAAGTTACTAACTTGCTAATTGCGTTGCTATGTTCTTTAAGTCTATGTTTTTGTTAGTTTCTTTAATAGGAATTGTTTTCTCTTTTATATCTGTACTATCGGCACTAATTGTGATTGTTATGTTGAAGTGGATTTTACTATGGGTTTTATTTCGGTATTAAGCTGTTTTCAAATTCCTCTGTGCCCTTCTTTCTGTTTGAATTCTTTTGATTTTGCACGCACATTTCGATGAATGAATGAATTTTGCGTTGAAAATAAGTTAAACTATAAACTTACGTTTTGACTTAGTGTTTTCCATAGTACTTGCAAAATGCACATGTTTCGGACATATTTAGACAAATTGTCGACTTCTTCGAAAGCGATTTTATTCCATTTAGAGTCTACACCCTGCCTACATTTTTTGCCTGTATCATCACTGCAGGTTTGTAGCTTTTTTCGTTCATATTTTTGCTGGCTACAGACCCCCAGCTTTATTAATAATTGTTGGTTTTCTTTAATTTTCTGCATTGTTTTTTTTTTGTTATTAAGAAGCTTTTGTAAGGGAGAAAAAGTTAATATGTACAAAAATTAATGTGATTTAGCAGTGATGACTGACACTCTAGGATCATAAAAATACTTATGTGATCTACCGATTATTCATATAAACCACTTACAAATAGGCAAAAAACTTAATACATTTTTCGACAATAGGCATACCTATATTTTCATCAAGATGATCGTCAGTAATTTAGGACAGACAAACAAAATTTGGAGGATATTTTCATCCATCTACAGTTTTACAATTTAAAATCTACCGGTTGTTTACCATTTCCTACTCACAGATTTCCCGCAAAAATCGTTTTGTTTTTCGTAAAGAAATGTTTTTCACTGTGCACTTATGCATTTCGGTTTGCTCAAAATATTGTTTTTAGCGTTTTAAAGCATTGCATCATGTTCTAGTCTAAATGCAAGTTAGTGTCAGATGAATTATACACATGCATTTAGGGTTGTTTATAAGTTATTCTGGTAGATCCTTGGGATGTAACATTTATATTGAGATACTATTAGATTGTTTATCTTTATTTGTTGGAAACGAATATATTTATTGACTTTATTATTTGTGAATTTATTCATTGCATTATTTCTATGCGAATGTGAAGATTGTCTGAGAGATTGCCGACTCTTTTTAGATTCATTGACCACAAATCAGTTTTTTGCAAACTAGCGGCTGACAGACTCGGTTAACATTTTATTCTCGATGAGACTGATTTATTGCCATATTTTAATTTCTTTAAGACCTTTCAATGATCAATAAGTGAGCAATTGGATTATCAGTTAGTTCACTTATGTTATTTTTTCTAGTTCTCCGCGTTGAGAATATTTAGATTATTGCTGTTTTAAACCGTTTCGCCATCCATGAATCTAAATAAAGATGATGAGGGTCTTCATTTATAGACTTAAATGTGTACTGTTTTATATTGATTGTTGTGGCTTCTTTCAATGCTGGTGATTAGGAGATTTCAAATTTCCAAGATCTGTACAGAGCATTTCAATTACTATAATTTTATAGTTCTTTGATATAAATGGAATTCCTTGGCTAATTATTTATTGAACAAATTATTCAGTGGCTCTTGTATGTCTTATTCCACGTTGTTTATGGAGTTTACAATTTCATTTTATTCAACTATTTGTTTTGAGGTAGACATTGGAGCTTCAGTTTTATTTACTTAATTTTTCCAGTTTCCCTTTAGAAGCCATATTAAGATTATTGGTGTTTTCAACTCAATTGTAACATTCTAGAGTAAACGTTTCCCATTATTTCTTTCCCAATTCTAGAGTCAATTTTTAATATCATTTGGAATTAGTTTAATATTTTATTTAATTAATTTAATTTTGTTATTTTCGCGGAGAATCCATCCAATATCACGTGAATTTTCTATTGGCTTGGGATAGTTAGCCTGGTGTCGCAACTGCCAATTTTCATTAGAATTATTAACGCCTTTGAATTATTTACGAAAACTGCTGTCTGCACTCTCAAACTATTGTTATTGTGCCAAAAATACGAGCCGCTCAGACATTCTAGTTTAGTAGTCGAGAAATGCTAGAATTTATTAATTGGATTTCCAGATTAACTTGTGAAGGGTTTACATGATTAATAGGCACGACTTTTGAGCTTTCACCTAGTGACCTACCTGTATGTATCGAAAGGTATTGTGCTTCCGATAAATTATTAGGTGAAAACTCTAAGAATAGACAGTTGGCGGCTCTCGTTTCATTCGAAATAGCGTCGTAGCTATTTTGAGAGCCCACGGTAAATTTAGCGGTGTCTAATATTTTGAAAGCGGCAATTCGATGTGTTTTAATCCCGTAGTACTCAATCAAGAGTGTTTTTGGATGCATTTTTCACAGCTTAATGCGTAGTAAACTCCGTTGTGGCCGTAAAAATAACAGTGAATGAAAACGGCGGACCGAAACTATCTAAATGGAAATTGAACAGATTTATGATCAGCAACGTCATCCTTGGCCGGTAAAAAATGTTGCTACGTCTTGGACCTTAATCAAAACGTCTATATTTAAATATCTGGAGCTACACTTAAAGTTTTATTGTTGTATAAAAATACTCCGACGCCGGACGTCCCGTCGAGGCGCGCAGAAAAACTGATGCAAAATGAATTTATAACACAGTCTAAGTGGCACTTTCGTAAATTTTTCTTCACAGCGGAATATTCACAAAGCAATTTGCAAGTTGCATGAAGAAGTGGGAATAATCAGTGAAAATCTGAAAGTAAATGGCACTTTCTTTTATGAGGCTCTAAACATAGGCGTCGCGTCGCATTTACTGGGTATATAATATATTTCTCTGGCTGTTCTAGATATGATTAAGTTGATTACAGCTGTAAGTTTTGATATAGGTCATACACTGATTGCAGCTGAATGCAAAATTAAATTGAGTTTTAAATATTTATCTTATTCTGTGTGTGTTTGGTGTTTTCTTAAAATCATGAGCTACATTTTTGTTATCATTTCTTAATCACGTTAATCCTTAACGGACATACCCGGTAGTTCTTTAAATAATTGCAGACACTTTGGTTCAAAGTTGGCAAGAATTAAGTTTTTGCTCTTTGGATTGACATCATTTGGAATTTAATCGAAAACATGAACATTTTATTACTGACTTTTTGCTTACAGTTATGTAGGCAAACGATTGTTTCGTAAATTTTTCACACACACCACAGTTTTACGGTCCCAAATAGTTTTATTTTATTTATTATTTAACGAATTAATTTTTTTTTCGTATTTTCTGCAACTGATACAATTACATGCTCATTAGTATTTGGTTATAGAGATTTCAGTTTAAACGTTTTCGTAAATTATTATATCTATTTTTTACTATCACCAGACAATTTTCTTCCATTTTAATCCATTATAAACGCACGAAATATTTACTGTTCCAAATACAAAATACTTCCTTTGGCTCAATATTTGTACATGTAAAATCCCAGTGAAGAAAATGAGCGCTTTCTAAACAAATACCAGAAGGCCTATCTTAAGACTGGGTTTTGAATTTAAGTCCTCCTCAGTAGAGCTCAGCCTGATTCTAATCCTATTATTTTATTCAAATTGATAAAAGCAGACAATGTGGAAGTGGGCACTGCGACACAAAAGATTTGAATCTCAGGAATAAATATAAACGAAGAAATTTCACGTTACAGCAAAAGGACCATTAGCTTTAACCTAATTACGAAGGGAACAGTGTTGAGCCAAATAATCATTACACATTTACTGATGACGGGGTTCCCTTTGTTAACTCGGGATTATCTCTTTTCTCATCGCTTTTATCGAAGTTGTGCATTAATTTGCATAACTATTTCAGTTTCAGCCATAACTTTTCCATATCTGGAATACTGACACTCGCCCTACTTCGCTAACTTTCGAGTGGTGCAGCGAAACACGACTGCATTGCCCATATCTACTAAAGTTACACGAAACTTTCGCACACGTTTCTGTGCTGTTTTACACTTTTTCTTTTATTGAAAAAATGGAACAATTCAGTTTACATTTAGTAAAAAACAAAATTTCTTCTTATAATATTGCGCGCATTATTGCACACAATAAGCGCATTAAGAGAAGCATAACAATGTATTTGTCATTTCGATTGCAAACGGATTGTTAAGTGAAATATTTAACACATACATACATCATTGCAATTAATAGTCGCTACAGAGCTGGATAATTAATCAAACTTGTTTTGTGTGTAAAGTATGACTATGCATTTGTTCACAATTACAACACTTTCTTTATAATTTTCAAATTTTGCGTGTAGTCAAAGTTCCAACAGGTCCAACTTGTTGGCGATTTATCAACAGTTAGCGATAGAAATTGATAGAAAAACACTCCAGCCAACGTTTCTGGTATGTGTTAGCCATCACCGGAACTCTACAAGGGAACCGAGTTTGATAATACACAGTTATTATCAGCTACACATTCTCTACATGTCTCCAACATTTGCAAAATTACCTTAAATTTCAATGTTGATTTTCAGTTCTATCGATGTAACCAACTGGGTTTAGTGTTAGGGCATGTAAATTTTGATTATTGTTCCTAATTTTTAAAGTAAATTATCAGCCGATGTGATTTGAACATCTGGCTGGCATCCAATTTTTTAAAGATCTGGTTGGTGGCATTGCAATGGAATCTTTTTTCTCGTAAAACGTAATGGAAAGCCATGAATCGCATAGGAGGAACTGCATTTTTTCAACTTATGTTCTATGTAAAAAATACGCTCATTCAATTTCTGTATTGAATTGATCTAGTGCTCGGTTTCCGTAATTTGCTCGACAAAAAAATTACATGTTTTGATCAGAAAAACGTTCTAATTTTTAGATCACATGTTTATATTAGAAATCTCTGTTGCTCTTGCAAATATTTTTTTTGGAAAATATTTAAAAATGCAGCACTGTGAACATGAATTGAATGTTTTCTCTAAAAAAATGTTTTTGCAAAGGCCACATAAGATCCTAATGTAAGCCTTGTGTCCTAAAAATTAGAGTTTTTTCTGTATCATCCTGTACCAGGGAGCTTTCGGACATTCGCATAACCCAAAAATGCATTGCATTTTTGTTCAGCATTTCTGCCATGCATTGCATTTTTGTCCAGCAGAAGAAAATATTTTTTTCAAGAAGTTTTCCAGCCGGCATTCTGCACGGCACGAGCGAAACACGGACGATACAAGCCACTAATGCTTGCGTAGCGTCAGCGATACATTATTATTCAGCATGGCCTAAAAGCTCGAAAACTCACCAGTATGATCCACTGCTTGAATGACTGCGAAAGATTCTTGGTTTTCTGGTTGCTTTGCATGTTCTAGAAACAAAAGGAGAAATAAATTAATTATGTTCTGAAAAAGTCGCTGCTGGTCTTATTGATAATACTTTGACAATATTTAAGGCTTACAAAACTAATTGCATAGGAATAACATAAAAGGGGCATCGTCATTACCTAACACAAGGAGTTGTGAAGATTACTTGAGCACCATGTTTTCACCACAACACTGGCGAAATTGCACGTTTTTAAACCTTTTGAATCAAAGCATTTTAACGAAAGCTACATGAGTTTTGTTTTGGCCGGGAGTGTGTTTCCAAGATAATTACAATGGCACTTAGGACGGGGAAAAATCGTGCAGGCCCTTTTCGTGCCGTTATTAGCTAAGAAGCTCTGAGAGTCATTTTCTCATTAAAAATAAGCCAAACAAGAGAAGGGCGGTGAAGGACTTGTTGAATATAAATAATCCCGTCGAGTTCAAGAAAAATAATAGAAAAACATTGTTGTAGAATAAATTCACTAGCRCAGCTAATGATCATCTTGTGCTAAAAATGCTGCTTAATTTATTGCAAGATACTGAAGAAAGAAAAGTTCATTTTAAAAGTGACATTTTGTTATATCTATGGTAAATGCATGGACATGATAGAAGCATTGGACTGCGCCTCATAAACTTCTATTCTACAGACATGTTCAAACCAAAAGAATAGGTTGTGCTAGTTATAAAACATCATGACTGTTCTGAAAGCAAATAATTTATTTATTTAATTATATTAACTCGGATTTGCCGCATTTTAAACTAAAGATGATTAACTAAACTTATGTTTCGACTCAAATTAATCACTTTCATGGTTTTTTGGTTTATTTATATTATTTGATGTCTGTAATTTGATATAAATAGCTGAATAGTTTTGTAGACCGCAATACATTTTTAAAATGATCTTCTGTTTTATTGTTTTCTTAGTTAATAATTACTGCATTATTTTTTAATCGAAAGTGATCACTTTTATAGGTTTTCAGTTTAGGGCTGATTTTTATCTAAGGTTCAACGCGCCTTGTTACCCTGAACTTCCGATGACTGCAAAATGTTTCTTTCATTATTTTAGATGGTTTTTTTTTGGCAGCCGTTCCCAATTACGATGCGGTACACGTAGCTCCATTTTTGATAAAACAGGTAGACATTTTGTCACCAGCTGAAGTAAAGTGGCTAAAATGCGTTGATGCCAATATGAAAATCAACCTTTATTTGTAGTATTTTCACGAATTTACATAACCGATTTGGACACGACTTAAACAATGCTTGCCTGTTTTTTAATCATACCTAAATTGCAGTTATCACATTAGTACCAAGTACGTTTTTTGTCAAACGAGAGAAGTTGGATAGTAGATGGACAAACCCTAAGGGAATGTTAGATTTCCATGTCGATTGAGGCTAAAATATGTCATATGTAATATGTTTACYCGTTTCGAAATTTTATTATTAGTTACTTAYYTTCTYTAYATATGACATTCACAGAATCTCAGTYTYTTTATTYGGTTAGAAKTTTTCTGCAGAACATGTTAATGCGGATTTTWTTAATACATTTTGTTACTCATTTTCCCTAGCCCTAGCCTAGCCAACCAGTAAAAATTTGACTTTTTGCAAATCGTATAGGGCTTATTSAAAATCAMTATTTATACATTATTTGATTACCCTTTAATGTTGTGACACTGCCGGAAAATAAAAATCAACAGCTGAATCGAATAATCTCTCGAAGCGACATTTTACAATTTAGTTTACTTTTGCTTTTTACAATCCTTATTGATTATTGTTTATAAAGTTTCGCTTGTTCGGTTCGGAAAAATATTTTTGGAAAAAAACCCGGAAAAAATTATTAGGGTTTTGTCCAAAATTTGAAGCTGTAAAAGTTTTGAAAAAATTGTTCACAAAATGGTTAAGCAGCGAAGTGTTCCAATAGAATTCATTGGATAATTTTTCACAGAAAATAACTGAATTTTGTCAGTGTCAAGTAAATCTTTAGAAAATAATGCGTTACTTGCTTAGAAAGAATTGCTTAAGAAAAACTTTGCTAAAATTGGAAAGACCTGAAATTTTAAATGAACTTTAAATTTCTTCAGAGCGATGAGGTCAGCGAATTTTCCAAATAATTTTTTGTAAAGTTTTGCTCTGGTCGTTTTTTCTTTACTTTGGGAAAAAAGTAAATAACATTATTTGGTTTTTGTGCCAAATTCGAAGCTCAAAAGGGTTTTAAATATCCTGCAAAGCGATGCAAGAGGCCAATATTCTAACGACATTAATTGTGTCGTTTTTGGCTGAAAAGACTTCATGATTGTCAGAAAAGACGAAAAGCATCAGAAAATACTGGATTTTTTGCGCTTTCCATTAAACATTTTTCGGTTTGTAATCGTTTTTTCAGATAACCTTAATGATTTTCCGAAAAAAACGGGAAAACTTATTTTCGTTTTTGTCCCGAATTCGACACTGAAAAAGGTTTTTGTAAAATTCCTTCAATTCAATGCTATAAATTTATCTTGTAATTTTTCTCGTAAAGTACCTCCAGAGTGTCAGTATTTTTAAGTTTTCTACAAAATAGAGCCTTTTTGAGTATAACGCATATATAAGCAAGAAAAAATTCAATCAAAACTAGAAATCCACATTTTTTAAACCAACTCTAAAGTCTTCAGAGGAATGGGGGTGTTTTGCACACCTTTGTGCTTTAGTGCGCTGAGGATTACTGCTTGCCTTTTTATTTAGCTTTTTATAGATGATTGATTGGATGA
>NW_026018145.1:0-817 GCF_020466585.1 Dendroctonus ponderosae
TTAAGGGCCTGCTTAAAGAGGTGTTTTGCGTTTTCACAATTGCAAGACTATTTTTCTCTTAGTAGGGTGTAGTTCCATATGCATAGTTCAAGAACCGCTTCCGAAATGTTCACCTTAAATCTGTTGAGAATTTAGGACTGTTTCCCTAAAGGAGTGCTTTGGAATTGGTTTGAGAACCCTAGAAACTTTTGCTTAATTCGGTTATTCTTTTGGCACCACTGTTGCGAAGCAATTTCTTTCTGACTGGGGCGTACTTCATTAACTGACGCCTAGCAGACCCTTACTAAGACTCCATTTAAGAGACTTTGCCAATTTAGGACTGGTTCCCTAAAGGGGCGCTTTGGAATTGGTTTGAGAACCATAGAAACTTTTGCTTAACTCGGTTCCTTTTGTGTGACCACTTTTGCGAAGCAATTTCTTCCTAACTGGGGCGTACTTCATTAACTGGACCGTAGAAGCCCCTTATGGAAGCTCCACTCGAGAGCTGTTGAGAATCCGGAACTTTTTAATTAAAGTAATGCTTCTGAATGGGGTTGGAAACAGTTTTCAAGATGGGCAGGAGATATTTATTACTTTAACCTTTAACTGTCGAAGAACGCGTAAAAATTATTAAATGTTACTATAAAAAAGGTGATTCTGCTGTATCATCGTTTAGGGCTTCACGAGCTGATTACGAGCGACATAATCGACCCACAGAGCAAACAATTTCGAACACAGAGGAGAAATTTGAAGAGACTGGAGCGGTTACTGATATTGTAGGGCCTGTGCATCATCGCACCATTCGTTCAGCTGAAAATATCCCTGTTTTTGCTCAAAG
>NW_026018145.1:1117-1217 GCF_020466585.1 Dendroctonus ponderosae
GTAGAGGACGACCCCCGATCAATCTGAAGTATTTTCCATTAAGGGCCTGCTTAAAGAGGTGTTTTGCGTTTTCACAATTGCAAGACTATTTTTCTCTTAG
>NW_026018146.1:0-1217 GCF_020466585.1 Dendroctonus ponderosae
GTTTTCAATAATACCTAGTCGTTTTTTTGAAGAAATGGTACCTAGAAGGTGGTAATGTAAAGACAGGAAGTTTTGCAAAATCCTTCCAAACTGCACGAATTATTTTAAAAAACAATCTTTTGTCGAAATAATTTGAAATTTCATTGCCTCACACACTAAACCTTGCGTTGTGGAACGCTGAATTTGGCTTTTCAATGCCCAGTCTGTTTTTGAAGAAATCGCACTTAAAAGATGGTAATGTAAAAGAAGCAAATTCTTCTAAATTTGAAAAATTATCTTAGAAAAATCCACTTCTTCAAATGATCTAAAGTTTACTCCACTCACACACTAAACCTTCCATTATAAAGTGCTGGACTCGGATTTTAAATACATTGTCCTCATTTGAAGAAATGGCACTTAGAAGATGGTAATGCAAAAGAGGCAAATAGCACAAACTTCGTCCAAATTTTAAAACTAATTCTAGAAAAATCGGCTTCTTCAAATGATTTAAAATTTCGTCCACTCACACACTAAACCTTCCGTTATATAACGCTGAAATCGGCTTTTCAATGCACAGTCTTCTTTTGAAGAAATGGCGCTTAGAAGATGGTAATGCAAAAGAGGCAAATTCCACAAAATTCGTCCAAATTTCAAAACTAATTGTAGAAAAATCCGCTTCTTCAAATGATTTATAGTTTCCTCCACTCATACACTAAACCTTCCACTATAAAATGTTGCAGTCGGCTTTTCAATACACAGTCCTCTTTTGAATAAATGGTGCTTAGAAGATGGTAATGCAAAAGAGGCAAATTGCACAAAAATGGTCTAAATTTCAAAACCAATTTTAGAAAAATCCGCTTCTTCAAATGATTTAAAATTTCATCCACTCACACACTAAACCTTCGGTCAGAGAACGCTGAAGTCGGCTTTTCAATGCACAGTCTTCTTTTGAAGCAATGGCGCTTAGAAGATGGAAATGCAAAAGAGGCAAATTCCACAAACTTCGTCCAAATTTTAAAACAAATTTTTGAAAAATCCACTTCTTCGAATGATTTAAAATTTCCTTCACCCGCACACTAAACCTTCCGCTATAAAACGCTGCAGTCGGCTTTTCAATGCACAGTCTTCTTTTGAAGAAATGGCGCTTAGAAGATGGTAATGCAAAAGAGGCAAATTCCACAAACTTCGTCAAAATTTCAAAACTAATTTTAGAAAAATCCGTTTCTTCAAATGATTTA
>NW_026018147.1:0-956 GCF_020466585.1 Dendroctonus ponderosae
AATTTGGTGGCGTTATATTGATGACGTATTCTCCATTTACAGTCATGGCGAACAAAAACTTGATGAATTTTTATCTTATCTGAATAATAAAGAACAACAATTATTTCAGAAAAATTTAGACAATTTCGAAACCTTGGTTTATAGCAAACCTACTCATACTAACCGATATTTGAATTTCGACTCAAAACACCCGATAATGGTTAAAAAAGGTATCGTAAAAAGTCTATATGATAGAGCAAAAATAGTTTATAATCAATCTAATTTTTCCAAATAAAAACAATTTATAAAATAAATTCTAAATTTCAATAATTATCCAGATTCTTTTATTGAAAAATGTTTTAACGAAATTGAATTCCCACAAACAAAACAAAATTAAAATAAACCTATTACGAACCTTTTCATTCCATTTATTCCAGGACTTTCAGATCAAATTAAACGAGTAGGTAAAAAATTTAATATTAGGACTATCTTCGAAACTGAAAATACAATCAGAAGTAAAATTTCAGTAACAAAACCTCATGATATTATTGAAAATACAAAAAATGTAATTTATAAAATTTCTTGCGAATGCAATAAATTTTATATTGGAAAAACCTCAAGACCATTACACAAAAGACTCAAAGAACACCAATCCTACATAAAAAACAGAGAATATCATAAATCACACATTTCTCAACATGCATTTGATAATTGCCATAAAATTCAATGGAATAATTCCACAATTTTAATAAAAGAACAATCCACAGAAAAACGTAAAATTAAAGAAAGCGCACTAATTTTACTAAATCAAAATAGTTGCTTCATGTTCATTTAATTTAAGTCATACATGGTTACCTAGGTTACCTATGCTAAACTCTGAAGTAGACCAGAGAAACATACACCCAAATTAAATTTACACCAAAATTAGTAATTAACATTACCTTTATTAATTTAAACAATGAGATTAAGTCAAAGTC
>NW_026018148.1:0-1215 GCF_020466585.1 Dendroctonus ponderosae
CACAACAATCGCGTTAGTCTAATGTATTTGTTGTGCCGAGCCCTTTCAAAACCCCTAAAACGTTCAAAACTGGCACTGATTTTGACGCAAAAACTACTCAATCGGCAGGTTTAAAATGTTTCAGTGGTAAAACCAGTGTCGCGCCCATAGGTTTCGGCACAACAATCGCTTTATAGTCTAATGTATTCGTTGTGCCGAGACCTTCCGACGCGGCACTGATTTAGTGGCACAAACTGAACAAAGCGAAAATTTAGAGTATTTTGTCTGTTCAAATCAGTATCGTTCGGCACAATAATGGTATTAGGGTCTAATGTATTTGTTGTGCCAGCCCTTCGGACACGACATTGATTTAGTAGCACAAACTGATCAAAGCGCAAATTTAGAGTATTTTTTGTGTAGAAATCAGTGTCGTTCGGCACAACAATCGCATTGCTCTAATGTATTTGTTGCGCCGAGCCCTTCGGGCCCTCCACTGATTTCAACATGTTAAACTTTCAAAACTAGCACTGATTTGGCGCAAAAACCGATCAATCTGCAGGTTTAAAATTCTGTTGTTCTAGTTCTAGTGATAAAAGCAGTGTCGTGTCCGTACGGCTCGGTACAAAAATCGCATTAGAGGATGATTTAACCACGAAAAACTCTCTAAACTAGCACTGATTTTCGCACAAAAACTGATCAATGGTGAGGTTTGAAGTGTGTTTGTGTCCAAATCAGTGTCGTGCCCGTAGGGCTTGGCACAACAATTGCATTAGGGTAGAATTTATTTGATGTGCCAAGCCCTTCGGGCACGATACTAATTTAAACACGAAAAACTCTCTAAACTAGCACAGACTTTTGCGCAAAAACTGATCAATGGGCAGGTTCAAAGTGTATTTGTGTCCAAAACAATGTTGTGCCAGTAGGGCTTGACAAAACAATCGCATTAGGGTCTAATTTGTTTGTTGTGCCGAGCCCTTTGGGCAGGACACAGTGGCCCAAACTGAAGAAAGTTCAAATTTAGAGTATTTTTTGTGTACAAGTCAGTGTCGTACCCGTAGGGCTCGGCACAACAATCGCATTAGGTATAATGTATTTGTTGTGCCGAGCCCTTCGGGCACGACACTGACTTAACCACGAAAAACTCTTTAAACTGCACTGATTTTGGTGCAAAAACTGATCACTCGGCAGGTTTAAAGTGTATTTGTGTCCAAATCATCAACAATCGCATTAGCGTCT
>NW_026018149.1:0-1215 GCF_020466585.1 Dendroctonus ponderosae
AACATATCGAGAGACTAAAATCTGTTTTTGAAAGGTTAAGACAGTCAAATTTCAAAGTCCAACTTGACAAAAGCGAATTCTTACATCATGAAGTTCCTTACTTAGGTCATAAAATAACAAATAAAGGAGTTAGTCCATAATCCATACAAAATTAATGCAGTAAAACACTTTCTTTTACCTAAAACACAGAAAGAAATACTCGGAAAACTACTCGGAAATGACCCTTCTAGATGAAATCATCAATAATAAACGAAGGCAATTGATTATTAAAAAATCGCCTTACGATTCATACACTAAAACATGTCAAAAATTATTCGATGGACACAAAATTATTCACGCAACATTGCCTTTAAGCATTCAAAAAATTTGTGACTTTCTAAAAGAGTATTTAACATAACAACTATGCATGTTTACTTTTTTTCAAAAGAACTAAGAAAATATTTTTAACAAGTCATGACAAACAACTTTAGAAATTGTAAATTAATAGAATGTACAAAACTCATCAATAATGTCAAAGAAGACGAAAGGATTCTATTAATCAGGCACAGGCACGAAGGTAAGACAAACCACCGTGGAATAGAAGAAACAACAACATTTCTAAAATCCAATTATTACTGGAAATCTTTAAAAACTGACATCTCGAATTACATTAAGAACTGTGAAAAATGTCAACTGTCCAAATATGATCGAAGCCCTCCAAATGAACCCCTAGCACTTACTGAAACACCTAGTAAACCATTTGAAATAGTTCACGTAGATACTTTCATGGCAGGAAACCAAAAATTCCTAACATTATTTGACAAATTCTCCAAATTTGGACAAGCTCTTCCTTACCATGGCAACGCAGTGTCTTGTTGTGAACAACTTCTCAAATCCTTTTCATTCTTCGGAGTCCCAAGAAGCCTCATTTCAAACAACGGCTCAGAATTCAAAAATGAAGTAGTACAAGGACTTTTAAAAAGTCATAACAACAAAGTACATTTTACTACCCCTCATCGCCGTGAGTCAAATTCACCTGTGGAACGTTTTCATTCCACTCTAATTGCACATTTACGTCTTTTACGAGATACAGATCCAGAAAGTGCAGTTTCTAATCTAATGCCTTACGCTTTAATCGCGTACAGTACGATACATTCTTCAACAAATTTCACCCCTTTTGAACTTGTTCACGGTCATACAGACAGCAGAGATCCAATGAATATGGTCGCTTCTCAC
>NW_026018150.1:0-1122 GCF_020466585.1 Dendroctonus ponderosae
GGGCGTCCCAAAAGCTCTAAAGGTATCAAAGTTGCGTTTTTTTAAACAAAATATTCTGTATATTATTGCATTTTTGGATCTGCTAAACAAAATAAGTGTCTGTTTTATTAGTGTTTTATAAATCTTAAGGTTTTTTAAATAATACGACATTAATCAAAATCTAATCTAATTTTCACGTATCTAATACTTTAGAAGTATTTAAGTTATGTAAGCGTAATTTATAGTGGAGTGTAATAAGATATACTATTTCATATCCCAATGATAATAAACTTACCATGTTATACAGGGTGTCCACAAATTCAAACTAATCAAATAAGAACTTTAAGTAGCTCTAACTTGATTAATTTAAATACAACCCCATATTTTTTAACTTACAAAGAAATGCAATTTTTAATTACCTATCGAATGGTATTAGGAAGTTAATAGCTAAGTTTTTGCCTTTTTACAAAATACGCCAAAGAGTCATTCTGTGCACCATTTGGTGTTGTTTAATTTAAGGTTCCAATGTATCTAAGTTGCCTATGCCATTTACACATGTCAAATCATTTATTTTATTTCTCAGTTTAGACTGCAAAGTCTCTTTTTCATAACTAGAGTGGTATTGTTTTTTTGTAGTTGTAGACGTGTTGGTCGTTATTTTAATATTATTATTGTGTTGCTAAGTGAAAATGAAGAATTATCCAAGAGAAGAGCGTATTGACATGATTTTCACCCTTGGAGAATGTCATAAAAATTGTTTATTGGCTTCTCGAGTTTATGCTCAAAAGTTTCCTGAAAGAAATCATCGTAAGCCAACAGTTTTAAGCGCTTATTACACCAATTTGAGGAAAGTGGGAGTGTCAGGAAAAGATTTGATGTCAAATTCAACATGAAAAGACACCTGACAAATATTTTTTGTAAACAATGCAATTATCGTTGAGTGATAATTGCACACTGTGCAATTACCGCTGTAATTTTTCGATAATTTCACACTTCAAACGGACAGATTATCATACGAAGGAAATATTCACGGTATTTGGTTCAGTTATCGAAAATCCCAATGTTAGTCAAAATCTAATATCAAAAGGTACTAACATTAGTCAATCAAGTATTTCCAGAATTATCAAAAAGTACAACTTTTAT
>NW_026018151.1:0-1143 GCF_020466585.1 Dendroctonus ponderosae
AACAGGTGATTAGTCAGGACAATCAAATTCGGAAAGAGACTAGAATTTTTTGTTCAGATACTTAAATATTTTTACTTACACGCGTAGCGTTGTTGCTGCTTTAAGCCTTGGCATACATTTGGAGTATTCATTTTGTCCATTTTGGACACAAAGCGAATAAAATATTGTTTATATTGATTTCTTTTACTTTCAGCTATTTTTCTTTGAATTCTGAGAAAATTATTTTTGGTTTGCAAAATTCTTCAATATACCGGGTGTTAGTTAATATTCTATGTTTATTTCATTTAATTAATGTATGATATACTGAGCTAAGATTGTCGGTATCCGATCTGAAATTCATAGCATTGTTATGTTTTTTAATCTGTATCATTTCATGGACCGTTCTCTTATTATAATTACTCTCGTTAATCAGTATTTTTGTGTTCAAAATCAAAATCAAAATTTTGCAACCTCTTTTGTGCATGCTGTGCTAATGCTGTACCATTTTCGTTATTTTGTCTTAGGCTATACTTATGTTCGTATAATCTTTTCTTAAGATATTGTCCTGTTTGACCTATGTATGTGTTATCACAATTCAAACA
This sequence comes from Dendroctonus ponderosae, assembly GCF_020466585.1. Taxonomy (NCBI): domain Eukaryota; kingdom Metazoa; phylum Arthropoda; class Insecta; order Coleoptera; family Curculionidae; genus Dendroctonus; species Dendroctonus ponderosae. The sequence continues at coordinate 582 of NW_026018151.1, forward strand.
GTCTATCTTGTAAATTACATTAGACGTGTCTAACTTGTCAATCCTGGGTTTAAAGATATATTTTTTCCTCCAATGAAATATAAAAGATACAGCCATTAAATTGTCCCATTGGGAGTGTAGAACAAAAAAATCTTGAAAAAAATTAAAAATATATTATTAATAAACAACTATCCAAAATCATTTCTTGAACCAATCATAAAGCAAAGGATAAATAAAATATACAATTCAACTAAATGGAAAAACATAAATAAAAGAAGAGAAGGTGATATCAAGTATACAGGGTTGCTCATTAGTGCGTCAAAGTGCGATATCTCAGTAAATATGAACTTTACAAGAAAATACGTCCTACGAAAGTTTTTCATGTTTAANNNGTCCACATTTTAAAATTACTTTCCAATATACGGGGTGTATCATAAACGTGTGGTAGTTACCAACTTTGGTTTTTTAAATGGAACCGCCCCTTTTTACATTCATTTTCAGATTTGTCGTCAAAATTTAAGTTAAGTTTGTGTCAAACGTTTTACCTGAAAAATTTACGATTTCCGAGTTATTCGTAAAAATG
>NW_026018152.1:0-1133 GCF_020466585.1 Dendroctonus ponderosae
GCAGTTGTGGCCGAAACGTCAGGAAGAAATTCCCATGGACCACGGCTTCAAAGCCCGAAAAACATTTCTCGATGTGAGTCCCGTTGATGTCCAAGCGTCCAGGACAATTAAGCTTGATGACCAACATGGAAAAAACAAACGCGCCGATCCGTATAAGATATGATTGGTAATTTAGTTGGTTTCTTATGAAAGCATCCGTTTCTTTGTCGACTAGGGGGCAGGTGAAGATGGGCGCGGGACACACCTGAGGCGATTCAACAACGGCCGTTTCAGTCTCATTTCCTTACATACGACTTCCGATTCGCATCGCTTACCGCACGTTAAAAGTCTTCTTTTGAAGATAAAAGCCGTTGGATTGCCACCCAAAACCCGCAACTTTTTACATCTTGGCGCGGGCGCCTTTAACACAAGCAAGCTGAAAAATACGGGATTAATTGACTATGGAAGATATTGATGGGAATGGTCGAAGTGCTTTTTGTGGGCGGTTTTTGCCATTGGTTTGCGATTTTTTCATAGTATATGTTTATTCATCTTTTGTTGAATTTTGGTTTTTTCCATCATTTTTTAATTTGTAATGGGTTTAATGAAACTTGAAACAAACAGCGTGAATATTGAATGAGTTTAGGGGCAAGATTGTGCCAAAATTTTAAGGTTTCCGTCCCGTTTTTACTCATTTTCCATTTCCATAAATGGCCTTATAAGGGGTAAGGAAATGTGGGCAGCTTTAGTTAAGTTAAGTCTTTTAGAAGTTCAAGTTTGCAGGAAAATCTTAGTTTTTTGAGCCGTTGAGGTTGTGATTGGAAAATGGAAATGTTGGATACATGGGAAAATTTAGGTGCTTTAGGGGTGTTTTCGAATATTGCAATGTTTGGCCCGGTTGGATTTTGCGGATTTTTCAGCTTGAAGCGCGATTGTTTGAGGAAATTGTGGGGCGTGTTTTTGCTCCAGGCGTAGAAGCGAACTCCAAAGATGATGAGCCAACGAAAATCGATTTTATTTGGCAAATTCGATAAAATTGCTCTCGTTTGGGCGTTTTGCAACTTCCTCTAAATCTCTAAAGAAATGCAATCGCATCTCAACTCAGCCATCGAGGTGGCGATTTGAAGGAAGCAAAAATATGATTCTTCATCCTG
>NW_026018153.1:0-964 GCF_020466585.1 Dendroctonus ponderosae
ATTTCTCGGCAGCAAAATGAGCCAGAACGCATCATTCCCGAGAGAACTAAATGGCCTTTTGAGAAATGAACCATCGATAAGGAAATGTTGGCAGTTTTCTCAAAAAAATCAAGAAGTTTTAGATTTGCGTGTTTTTTTCTGAGTTGCAAAATCGACTCAAACATGCCGCTGCTTTTTTCGACGTTTCTCGACAACCATTCGAGCCAGAGAATTCGTTTTAGCATCGTTGGATAGAGAATTGTATGGGGGGGTAATGACCACCCTGACCCTCCCCCCCTTGTATCCGCCCTTGGCTCTGTATTACTTAATAATGAGTTTTCCAAAGAGCGTCCCATTATGCAGTCCGAGTGGCGACTGAGAGCGAAACAACCGAGTTTGACAGAAATGTTCTCTGCGTCCTCGTTGGTCCAGAACCCCAAACAGGATTACCCTTAATAGCGGATAACCATTGCCCGAAATCATTTTGCCGCAACTCTGCGTCGCCAAGCTAATATCGTTGGCCTTGCGGTCATCTTCCGGTTCCCAAATTGTTTATAAATTTCCAACTTTGTCCCCGAAACTCTTGCAGCGAATTAAACAGGCGCAAACAAGTTGGACGCGACTACGAACTTTCGAACCACAATTTAATTGGTGTTTGGGCACCAATCAGACACGCATTTGATAGACAAATGATCGCCCATCTGTAGATCTATGCGATAATCTAGCTCCTTGTAACTGAAAAAATCCTGCAAATTGTAGATTATATCAATATACATATCTGCATACATTTGGCAAGGTTTGCCATTTTGGAATATGGATCGTTCAACTGTCGAAGAACGCGTAAAAATTATTAAATGTGGTGATTCTGCTGTATCAAAGTTTAGGGCTTTACGAGCGGATTACGGTCGATATAATCGACCTACAGAGCAAACAATTTTGAACACAGTGCAAAAATTTAATAGTTTGGTTTCGAACAACTTTTCAT
>NW_026018154.1:0-1206 GCF_020466585.1 Dendroctonus ponderosae
TTCTAAACGATGAGTGAAGTTTGAAATTTTAACGGCATTTAGAACGCACTCTTCTTTACTGCACGCACAACACTGAATTTGCAGAGATTTTTTCGTGTCTCAGAAGTTTATTTTCAAAAAACCCGATGCAAAATGGCTCCCACAACAATTGTTTTAAATTCTGCGCAAAATGTGCTAAACGATGAGTGAAGTTCGCAATTTTAACGGCATTTAGAGCGCACTCTTCTTTACTGCACGAACAACACTGAACTTGCAGAGATTTTTTCGTGTCTGAGAAATTTATTTTTGAAAAACCCGATGCAAAATGACTCCCGCAACGATTGCTTCAAATTCTGCGCAAAATGTTCTAAACGATGAGTGAAGTTTGAAATTTTAACGGCATTTAGAACGCACTCTTCTTTACTGCACGCACAACACTGAATTTGCAGAGATTTTTTCGTGTCTCAGAAGTTTATTTTCAAAAAACTCGATGCAAAATGGCTCCCACAACAATTGTTTCAAATTATGCGCAAAATGTGCTAAACGATGAGTAAAGTTCGCAATTTTAACGGCATTTAGAGCGCACTCTTCTTTACTGCACGCACAACTCTGAACTTGCAGAGATTTTTTCGTTTCTGAGAAATTTATTTTTGAAAAACCCGATGCAAAATGTGTTCCGCAACAATTAATTCAAATTCTGCACAAAATGTTCTAAACGATGAGTGAAGTTTGAAATTTTAACGGCATTTAGAGCGCACTCTTCTTTACGGAATGCACAACTCTGCACTTGCAGAGATTTTTTCGTTTCTGAGAAATTTATTCCCGCAAAAACCGAAAAATGTGTCCCGCAACAGTTGTTTCAAATTCTGCGCAAAATGTGCTAAACGATGAGTGAAGTTCGCAAATTTTAACCGCATTTAGAACGCATTCTTCTTTACTGCACGCACAACTCTGAACTTGCAGAGATTTTTTCGTTTCTGAGAAATTTATTTTCGAAAAACCCGATGCAAAATGGCTCCCACAACAATTGTTTCAAATTCTGCGCAAAACGTTCTAAACGGTGAATGAAGTTCGCAATTTTAACGGCATTTAGAACGCACTCTTCTTTACTGCAGGCACAACACTGAATTTGCAGAGATTTTTTCGTTTCTGAGAAATTTATTTTTGAAAAACCCGATGCAAAATGACTCCCGCAACAATTGCTTCAAATTCTGCGCAAAATGTTCT
>NW_026018155.1:0-33378 GCF_020466585.1 Dendroctonus ponderosae
TAGATTTAGATATTATAAATCTTATTAAAACAAACACTTATTTTGCTCAGAGAATCCAAAAATGCATTAATATATAGGGTATTTCATTTAGAAAAACACAACTTTGATACTTTTAGGGCTTTTGGGAGACTCTGTACATTACAAAACTATTTTTAAAATGTGCACCCGATAGGCGTCTATTGCAAAAAAGAAACGGGCTAGCCGCAAACGTCTGTGCCGTAGAGCGTGAATAACCCTGTATATATAAGATTTGAGAAAAAAACAAGAAACATAAAATTTGTCATTATTTGATTTGCCTGCTTATATCAAGTCTCGTTACTAAAACATCTGGAGTTTTCCTTAACATTATGTTATTAATTAAGTTAATTTTATTGGAAAAAAATTCTTAAGCGTTTCTCAAATGTAAATATTTTAAAATCGGAATTGTACTTTCTATATCTTTACGATTTTTAATTATAAAACGAACAGTTCAAGCTACTAGAATTTGTAACACCCTGTATCTTTTCAAAATTATATAAATTAATTGTTTAAAAATGGTTTTTTACGGACACAACTGTTAAAGGTAATATTAAGGTGCAACTAGTGCAACAAAAAATAATTTTACAAGATGTACGAGCGATAAAGTCACGTAAGTTTACGCGAAGCCGTTGATATTTTAATTTAAATATTCACAAATATACAGAGTGCGTCAGAAAATTTTCTGAGTAGAGAACTGCATTTTTATCAGAGAACTGCAATATTGATCACTAGTAAAAGGAATTATTTCAGATGGCAAAGAAATGTAAATCAAATTTAAAAAATAATAAAAGCAACTAACACACTTCCCGAATGATCTAAAGATAACTTGCTTCAAAGAAGGATTATGAAAAACTTTGTCAGGTAAGAAGACATAATTTCACAACCGACTTTGCGAAGCGATTCGCTGGCTGATTATAGTCATAAAGCGAAATTATGTTGAATAAGAAGGGTCAATAAACGTAACCTTCCACCCATGCATCCGGTACCCACCTGCCTTAATTAACTAAGTGCCGAGGAATTTAAAGTTATGGAAATGAATTGGGCATTTGCAGACAACTTCCAGTATTGTACCCTACCACTGGTTCGAATTAGCACAAAAACCTATTCTGTTCGCATGAGTTAAGGTTCTCCCAAAGTGGAAATTGCGATTAATCAACTGAGTAATTTAGCAGCTTTCCATATTTCTAGATTAGGCAAATACGACCCAGATTATTATGGGTAGAGCACAATTATTATGATTGCGCAATGGAACGTTCACGACTAGCCGAAAATCTAGATCAGCCTTTGTAAGTGATTTTAGACATTAGGAAACAAATTAGCGATTGTAAAGGAAAAAGTGCCGCACTCCCATTGTTTCTCAAATTGCGTGTAAAATTGTGGAGCTGAAACAATGGAGTGTAAAACTCCGAACAAACGAATTGTGCATGGGATTAAATTGTTCACATAAAAGCTTGGCTGAAATAATCAGCTTACCTGTCCCCTTTTGTCAGTCCGGTTTCTTCCAGCGCCCAATCTATCCACAATCCTGGAATATTGTCGCGTTGTCCAGCGACAAATTTCGGGCTTTTTTGATCGTAGTCTAATGTAATTGCCCGCAGTATTACCATATCTGAGCCATCCATACAGCTGGAAAATTTCCGATGCAAACAAATTACTTCAAAAATCTGTCTTTACCTAAACAAAGTGTTGTTTTCGGCGCAAGATCGATTGGACTCTTCTATGCACAGCTGAAGGGTCCGTGTCTCTTCTAGAAGCGTTAGAAGGTTGAGTTCTTCCCTCCCCAATTGATATTCCAGTTCAGCTTGCTGAATGCGAACGTCTATATTGCTGGAAAGGCCGGTCAAGAATAATCAAATTTGCAAACCATCTGGAACCTACTCTGTGATATCCAGCCGCTCCAAAGCCATTTTCAGGTTCTTAATGGCCAGGCGTTTGTTTTCAATGTCAGTCTTTAGTCTTCCCAGTCTATCTTCCGCTTGCTTCTTCTCTACCTCGGTTAATTCCCTATTGCTTGTACTATTATTCACATTATTATTGTTGTTATTACCTGCAATTTCCATTCGTTAAAACAACGCAATTACTACTTCTAATTAGCTCCCACCATTAAATATCGAATTCAACCTTAACCCAGGCACCGTTAGTTGGCCCCTAAGGCTTTGAATGATATTCTCCTTATCTTTAAGGGCATTTCGAAGATTTTCCAGCTCTTTAGCTGCCAGCTCTTTCGGGATGGATCGTATAGAGGAATTTAGTATCCCCGTATTGAACTTTTTGCGTCTTGGCGTGTTGGATAGAGATACTTCAATGCTGGCCATCTGTAACGAAAGCACCGGTAAAAAGATTTGTTGGTGCAGACTGCACCGACCATTGAAATGCCCATCTTCATGATCTAAAGCGTTACACACGATGGCTTTTTTCTACCGTCTGAAAGATAGACTCGAACAAGCCACCCACTCTGTAACCAGTTAATGGAACAATAAAGTTGGAACCCCTGCTGGAAGAGGTCGAGCTCTGATCTTTGTTTTTGTTCATATAAATGCAGTATTTGCCATTTCAGTTTGCTCATATCGGATTTACTGCTGGCAGCAAACGAATAGGGGTGTTCAGAAAACCAATTGCTCTTAAGCTTGAAGGCTGTGTAGTAGAAATACGCTCAAGGCAAAGCTGTGAACTGTGCGTTTTTAACTCATTAACATTGAGCTGAAGCCCATCTACTATTTCAAGCTCACCAATACCCTGATGGAATTTTTTCGTGAACATAATCCTGCGTGTAATCAATACCACCTATGATTAGGGACATTAAAACTTACATTACATCAGGCCTGTGGTTGCAAAGCAACATAATATGCATATCCTGATATTATCTAAACATGAAAATTGCTGGCTAGTTAGATGGGAATTTAGGTACCTAATACCTGGTAACGATTCCATAAATGATTGATTAATCTCAAGTTACATCATGTTTCGTGGTCGCAAATCTACATTTTCAGCATCGATGAAATGAGGTGTATTGATATAAGCAGAAGATAATGAATGAAAAGGGTTGTTATCGAAACAGTGCATTTTCAATCAATTGCAACAGGAAAAAAAGTCCCTCTCCATATTATCCTAAAGTTATTGGCTATTAAAATAGCAGTTTGGATGTCGCTTCCTAGCAAGGAGTGGACACCACTAATTTATCCAACTAGTTCCTGAGCAAGTTCTGCTCATTCAGGTGTAAATTGTTGTGTATCAGAATGCTTTACGATGTACGGAGTGGCTGCTTTATTTGTCGAATAAATTCAACTAATGAGTGGATGTTTAATTCAATTGAGTTATTAGAATTATTCATTAGGTGAATATAAGGTCTGTTTGGTTTTTTTCTATTAGCTTGACGTTTTCCTCGTTGCCTTTATCAGTTATCTCTATTCACTTTCAGTTAATGTACAAATATTTTGGGTCAATGCCCTTACTTAACATAAAATAACAAAAACTCCCTTTGAACAGGCTCAATTTACCACTGAATACATTCTAATCAAAAACGGGTTTCGAGTGTTTAAATCGTATGCACCCTTTTTCACACCCCTGACGAAAGAGTACAATTTAATAATGGGATGAAGCGAAAAGTTCCTTTTGAACACAACTCCAATTTAATTTGCCTTTTATGTCTGAAAAGGGCGAAAAGTCTTAGGTAGATTGAAAACCCCCCCAAGAGCCTGTTCAGAGAGAATAGCCGGTTTTTTGGCAACTTTTTCTGGGGTTTCAGTCCTTAATGCAATAAAAGCCCTAATTGAATTGTTTGAGTTTAAAAAATGCTTTATTGTAAGACACGCACTGCAGTCGGTGTCGTCATTCTGCATATGAAAAGAACAGTAAAATTCATATTATAATGAAAATGAATAGCTATTGTGTGTAAAATGGCACGAAGTGAAGATGTTTCAATAATTAGGAAATAAATCTTGGTCATTAATGTTGCGATTTATAGTTTAGAGCGATGGAATGCACTTAGAATGATTGATTTTATTATTGCAATAGTATTTCCATTCTAAATGATGATAATGTGGATTCTGAAACCGCATTCGAAGAAAAACTTTTCCTTAGAAACGTTTTTTTAAATAATTGCTTTTCCTATAGGGTCAAAGTATATGGCTATTTTTATGCAATTTCTAATCTTTACGTGTGCTGGTCAGTTATACATTTAATGTTGCACTGTCTGTATACTTTAAGCATCTTTATGTTATTAATTAATCTTATTCGGGACTGTCTGGCTGTTTTTAGTTTATTCGTTTTTTACTCTGATAATTGACTTTTCATAGCCAGAAAAAAAATCACATTTAAATCTACGATTTCCTCATAATGTTGTAATGCTTTATTACATCATTATTTAATCATTAGTGTTTTCATGTTAAAACTGAAAATTTTTATTAGTGTTTATCTTGTGCTTTTCTTTATCATTTACATTAAACTTAATTACACCGGTGTTTATTTAGCATATTTTGAAATAAATTTCCACGTTTTAAGTGTTTCTGTCGATTGAAAAGTTTGAGATTTCGTTATAATTTCGACTGCTTTTAAAGCTTCTCAATTGTAGTTTATTTTGCATGAAGCTTCATATTTAAATGTCGAATAATTTTCATCTCACACACAAAAGCACTTCCTCTCAGGTAAATTTAAGTTTATTACATACTTTCTACTAATTTCTTTAAACTTTCTATACAAAATCAAACAGTATAGTCACATATTTGATTATAAGCCGCTTAATTACCTTTAAACTGTATTTTATTATTAGTATCTTGATTTTCTCAAATTAATTTTATTCACGATCTTTCAGTTTTTCACTTGCACATTTTTTTCTTCGTACTAATTAACTTTACTTAGGCTATTTTTAAGGGTTTAGACACATTTTTTGTATATTGAAATGCTTCCAGTTTTAGTATTTTCAGTTATAGTTGCCTGATCATACAATTCATCTCTTGCTCTATCGATTTAATCCATTAATTCTAAATTTCATTAATTTTTTTTTCAAAAATATTCGTTTTTAGACGCAATTTCTGCTGCAAATTTTAGTTTTTTTGAGCCAGCAAATTAACGTTTGTAGATGCTGTCCGTTCCTATGTCCAATATTTCTTTTCTGTCATTGTATAAAAAACTGTATGCAAATTTATAAAAACAGTTCTTATTTAAAATATGTTTCTTATATTCTTATTTAAATCTGCAAATTCAAAACAGTAATTGAGAGTCTGTAGAGTTTGCTTGTTTCATTGCCTCTTCATTTTCGATATTTTCTTTTGTGTCACCCCTGTTTGAATAATACATGTTTAAATTGCCAAGAAAACCTGCTGAAATTTTAAACTAAATATGGATTTAAAATCACCAATGTTAATTGTCTACCTCAATCTACAGATTCGAGGGAAATTATAGAGAAAATTCTCCTGAATTCTTCAGTCGAAGTTGTTACATTATTGAAGTTCGTAAACATTTTTGCTTCAGTAAACTTTAGGCCAAAATGCGTTGGTTTCAAGAGCTTTGGTGATTGCATAAAAAAATAATTTGCGAAAAGCAACACAACAAGGAAATTATTAGTTGACAATGAAGAGCCCACAATGCTTTGCTTGACGTCTTGAAATAAATTTCATCAAACACCTGCATTTATAAAGTGTCTTCATCAGACGTGGGTGCTATTTGGAGAAATTGTGAATATTAAAACAGCAAATGTTGCACTTCAATCAACACTCTCAATTCAGCTTTAAACAACCGAAACCAATGAATGTTTTACCTTTGCTTCCAAGGTTTCCAGTTGAGCCATCCTCGGTTGAATAACCGTCGGTTGCAAAGTAGTCTGAAACAAGAAGAGAAAAAAATCAACGGCCATTCAACAGGTGATTGATAATTCCTCGATAAATCACTCGTTTATACACACATTTCAATGGCTATTAACTCATTCTGTCCTGTAAACACCTGTCATCATTGGTGGTAGTTTGTTAAACCTCTAGTTGCATGACTGAAACTATATTGTCACTAATGGACTTTCACTGCTAAATTTACATTTTACTCTGTTAGGAAGCATTATAAAAATTATTTTCCATTTGATTGATTTGAGTAATTTCAAGAGAAAACTCTGGCTATTGATGATTCTGAGCATTTAGGTAGCACTCAAAGAGATGTTTTAAAAATCCATTTACTAGCTTCGTAAAATTATACCTGATAAGCAGTTAATTATTTTCAGTTCAAGCCAAATCTGTTTGCGCTCACTTTTCGTGTACCCTCTAAGTAAAAATTACGGCCTTCTAAACAAAGCGGAATTGTTTGAACTTCCGGCACGAATTTATTGTTCAACCGCTTGGCAATTAAAGGGCCCTGTTCTCATACTTAGCAGTGTTAATAGCAAAAGTGCACTTGAATCAGTGTTTTTGAAAAACATCATTGAACTTAATAAATTCGCAATTAGATATATATTTAAATTTAAATTTATAATATTTAAAACAAAATGCCAAGTATATTATCAGTGCAAGTAAATGGAAAACTGCACGCCGCCAAAGACGTCGATGTACCAGTAACTGATTCGTAACGTAATTGCATCTACCGTAACAATTCAGCAAGAGCATATTATTAAGCCGCCGAGTTTCCTGACATCTTAATAGCTTCAATTAAAAATCGTAAAACGTTATTCGCCAAACAAATCTATGTGCGTAATTTTTCATTGTTTGTGGGAAGCTTTGATGTGATTTTTTCCATTGGCGGTGAAACAATCAATGCCTGATTATTTCCTGGCGATTTATTGGCTAAAACAAAATGGGTAGAAACTAAAAGTTTTACAAGCCGAAGAATATAAACGTTAATTAACGTGGTTTCATGTTCTTCAGTTTCAGTCTTCACTGTCTGAACTCGTAGAAAATATAAAATTAAATAAGATTTGGATACTGTCCAATCCAACGCACAGTTGGTGAAAAACGTACGGAAATTCAAATTAAACTAAACACAAATTAGATTACGGTAATTCAACGCTGGCAATTTTTCGCTTTAGACGAACTGTTTTTTGCAACTGGAATGGCCAGTATAAATAAGCTCAGAACGTGAAAACGGGAAAATTTAATTACCAGGAACATTTGTAAGTTCCAAGTTGCAAAATGGACATATCCGGTATTATATCGAGAATGTGAACACCGTTTGGGAAAAAACGCTGACAGTGATAAATGTAGAATATTCAGTTAGATACAAATTTACTTGTTTTTGTCGTTATATATTCTACGTTTTTCACCACTTAAGTAATATTGGAAGATGGAAGTGAACCTAAATTTATTGCTGATTTTACTTTAAAATGTGTTTATTTCGCCCATTCGGAACTAAAATTTGATTATGTAAAGGACATAATATTTATTGAAAAAGTCTGTATCCAACTTTGCTCAGAAAATCTCTATCTGCTGAATAATTATTCACTTCGAATAAGCAAAACCATTAATCATCGGTACCTACTTACGCTCCTCAAACTACTAAGTTCGCCTGCTGTATCTCATACTTATCAATTTGTAATTATTCATTGATATAAGTCTCTTGGAGACCAACAGTGTAATTTCGAAATTCCAGCAACACTATAATCTTCCTAATTAATTGTAGGCTGTAAGAGCGCTCGGATTTTTGGCGTGAGGTTAGAGAAAATCGCCACTACAGAGGCCTTCTGACGATAAACCAACACACAAATTGTATAATAAAAAAACATTGTTAACCAACCAAAGTCTAAGCTCTCAAATTATCTGCTATATAATTACGAGGAAGACGCAATTTGAATCCATTCCGTCACCTGAAAAAAATTTCCCTGATGGATTTACGTAACATTTAAAGAGCCTGATGGACGTATAACAAACTCGTTCCGTTCACTCTTGGTACTGTCATGAACCTGTCTTCATAAATATTGCCAGGCCTTATTGGGTTCAAATGTGTTTGCGAATTTCAGCCGCAAAGTCAAGCAAAAAAAACTTCTTGTGCTTTGAACCACCAACTGGTTTTGATTTAAATATATTTCGTTTTCAATCCCGGAGTATGGCTCGTTAGTACAGTTGCTGAGGTCGAAACTACCATAATGGGGTACTTAACAGTTACTTAATAAATATTCCTGCAAATGTTCAGATTCAACAGACTTTACGTGTTATGTTAAAAACTTTTCATTAGTCTCATAATAAGTAAATCTGCCATGTTCTCCGTCAACCACAGTAAATTGCCTTTGCGTCTAAGGAATTAATAGTAAATAATGAGTACCATTTGATATTGACGAAAATTGCTCAAAGAGATTTGTTAGTGTGCCTTATTGGTAAGTTTTTAAAGAATTGACAGTGTTAATTGTATTAGAAAACTATTTCAGAAAATGTAAGAAAATGAGATAGAAAAGGAAAATCTGAGGAAAATTTTAGGAACATGCAAAAGCAGAGCAGGTGTTTTCCAATTAGTCTGAACAGTACCCTTTTCCCAGTTCTTCGAAAATTCACTCACTAATACATTAAATCCTGTTGAGCAAGAAAAGAAAAATTCTGAAGCTGTGCCAACGATTTAAAAAAATATCAGGATTGTTACACCTAAACTTAAAATTTTCGATAAAATTAATTTGGAAATAGGATTTTCAAAGGACTATTTTGAGAACAGAGCATGCAGATAAAATACTTTGAGCAAATTTGTCAAAAATGAAGATACAAATTTCTTTTGCCGAAAGTGTGCTCCATTAATCCTGATGATAAATAGCGAAATTTGCAATTTTCCAACAAATCATTGCTTAAAAATGCCGGCAGATAATTTCCGAGAGTTATTCAGCAATTGCTACAAAAATTGCGCAAAGTATAGCCAAAGCAAATGAAGGTACTATGCAAATTTTTGCTGCTTGAAAAATAACACTATGAGATGTATTTTTTCGGTGACTTTTCAAAGTTAACCTTTTGAACAGCAAACATTTTCTATAAAAATAATTAGTTTAAAAATTGCACAAAAATTACCAAAAAATAGTTTAGTAAAAAAAGTATAGTTTTCGGAAAATACAAGCTAATATTTTTATCAACCGTTGTGAACAGCAATTTAATTTTCAAAAGTTTAGATATAAAATATATATAAAAAGCAATTGAGAATGTTAATACAAATGTTTACAGAAGAGTTCACATACAAATTTCACAGCATATATGATAAAAAGACCATCGCTTTGTAATTATTGTTGAAATCAAAACGACAATGTCTCTACACATTGCAGAAAAAGCATCAGTTTATCAAAATTTATCCGTTTGTGGGAAACTTTTTTAATCCCAAATTATTCTCAAAATATCCATGCCAAGGCATTTTCGATGAAAATAGGAAAATAGAACAAACACATCGATGGCATAGACTTTAGCACCCTTCAATTATAAGTCAATTTGGGCAAAAAATAAACTCAGTTTTAACCAATTAAAAACAATTAAAGCGTCTAACAAAATGAGAAAATAAGCTCTCATTAACAAAACAAACACTAATTCGTTCTCTTCTGTTATGATATCGAATGCTCGGCCTTTCGCATTCACACATTCCCAATAACTGCGACTTTTTATCATGGTTTTATCAAAAGCTTCTTAGCTTAAGAGAAACGATACAGTAAAAAATCATGCAATTCCAGAAAACACTGATCATAAATAAAATAAAGCGATCCCATAATAGCTTTACGAATAGCAGCCATACACTCACACCTAATTTAAAAGTTCAGTATTCTCAAATTACCCCTCTTCTCATGATAAAGCTAAAACGTTCTGTATCTAAACCGGCTCATCAAAGAACTGTAGAGCTCATTAAGGTATGAGATTTTTTATCGCTCTCGACTATTATAATTTTTACGCAGCTTCACAATTGCTGCAAGTCATACCTGCTAAACACAGAGTTCAGGAATCAATTCTGCATTTACTTTGCAATCAAATTAGAATTTTTAATGAACTTTTTTTATTTGATCAATCTAGATGTTTGTTGTAGATTGGGTTCAGTGAGTCTTTTTCAGTTAAGGCCTAGGTGCACACTTACTAGAGAAACGCTTCGTTTTTCTAAGCCAGGACTTGCGTTTCCCAATGGAGACTCAGTTTCAACTTCAGGTGGACAGTCTGAGTGAACAGAAGCTCTTTGGCGCCTACTTGCTTGACTTCGAGATCGTGTAGGACTTCTTGGAGGAACTGGCGTAGTCATTACGTCATTGTTAAGTAGTTCATTGCACTTCTACGGAATTCCTTCTGGAACAAAAAAATAAAATTATTTCGGGACTTTGGAACCAAATCAAACATCAGACTTCAGTATGCAAAACACAGATTCTCAAGCAAATAAATATGCTTTGCTTATAATAAGTTGCATCTTGGGATTGAATGCAAAAAACCGCCTTCCATACCGTATAAGAGCAGCGTGAGCTGGAGTTTACTGTGGTGCTAGAAGGTAATTTTCGCGGAATTTTCATTTTGAGCAATTCCGATGTATAATAATTCTAAATGTAATAATTTTCGTTTCTGCTTGAAGCGATTGACAGAGAAAATAGTTTGCGCTCAATTTTGGAAAACTTGGCTTTGATCCGAATATTTTTTAAATGTTTGTTTTACTAAAACTACTTTTCTTGAACCGCTGACTTATGAGCAACCGTTAACAGCAAAGTTAAGCAAAGAACAAACATATTCCAAATTGGTGTTAGTTCTGATTCGCCATGATTTGCTTAATTTTATAGATCGGTTTTGTGTAATTTTTAGAAGATTTTGTAAAATAATATCCGCAATTTGTAATTTGCTTTAAGACCAATTTTGCAACAATCCGTCAATAAAGAACTTGTTCTAAATCGTGATTGTCAAAAAATAAGTGTTCTATGTTGTCTTGCAAGCGTCTGATCATCTTGCGTAATTTTGGGTCCTTTTGCAAATAATTTTTACAATACATTTTTTTTCTGCATATAATTTTAACAAAGCGCCGCTACTCCTTTAACATACTTTAACAAAGCGCTGCTACAAGATTGCTTAGGGATGCTCGGCCTGATTTAAATAATTTTCAAATTTTTTTCTAAAATAAGGCTACAAATTACTCAAATCCAAAACATTTATTAATTTATAATTCTATTTATTTTAAGTAGTAGAAAATGATACAGAGCAAATTATTATTTGCTCTTTTTTGTAGAATCCTTAAATGTTCAACAGATTAAAGTATCATGTCTGTAATTATAGAAAAGCACTCTGATACCAAAAAATGCATTAGACTAGAATTACAAAACTTATCAACAAACTTGGCTCAAATTCCTAGAACCAGCATCTGAATAGTTAGTGAAATGCAGCGAACAGCTGTTTCTATGTAAATTACACCTCGAAATACCATAAACCGACCATAAAATTAATCTTGCCACTCCCTATAAATTTACACATCCTCCAGCTTATCGATATTAGTTTCGGTTAAATACAGTCATTGTAAACCTGCTTTTAGGCTTTATCTCTAATAGACACATTTGTATGGCTATAATTTCGATTTGACATACATAACTTGAAAAGCGTCTTTAAAATTTAATCTTTAGATTGAACCGGTAACGATTTATAAAGCCTTAATTAATTGTCTTCGTTACTTTTTTATGGACTTCGTCCTAATTTAAATTGTTTTTGCTGAAGGAATTAAATTTCTTTGAAAAAGCTTTCTGTTATTATTTGCGATATGTGAGCCCAATACCGATATCGGATTCAGAGACTTGTCTCTGATCGAATTGGTGCAAGTACTAGGGAATATAATGAAGAGGAAAAGTGGAACATCTGCTTTTGGTCATGGTCGGTTTGCGCAGACCGTTGGAAATGAATGTTCATACGGGAACTTTTGTCCCGTTTAGGGTTTGTTTTATGTTTGGAAATTAGGGGTGTCCGCACTTCAAGAAGGTGCAGACAAGAGAGGAAGCAATGAAGAACAAGACAAGCAGGGTTGTGAAAGTCTCTATGAACCAGTTACTCAGTTTACAATGTTTCAATCAAAGATTTCCATCGATTCTTAGAATCAATTGCAGATCAATTTGAATGAACATGTAACTTAACAATATATCATTGAATAGGCCTGACCTTTGCAGCATGAATGTCTTAACTGAGCAAGTTCGCAAATTAAAATGCATATTAAATATGACAGCACAGTATGATTTGATTTAATAATGTTATTGAACTGGAGGCGCCGCAAACCTCTGAAACTTGCGTACATGTCAACGTGCTTGATTAATTATTGTTGTATGGTAAATAAATTACATATGTAAAATTATTACTATTATAAAATTAGCCCAAAGAAATCATTATTAATTTGCCCCAGCCGTGCACAGAGCGAGTAGTGATTAATTATTATGAAATATATTGCAGATGGTTAATTAAGTTCATCTAACAGATTTTAGTTGAATGTGGCAGAACTTTCTTTTTTTTATGTAAAGTCTTCAACTCGTCCCAAATTAATTCTCGACTAAACAGGAAAATATCCTGAACAGCACCACTTGCTTCTGGCCGTTTATCTGAACAAGTCACGGGCGTGTTCGATATTTTTCTGATCCCCAAAGCGTAAAGAACAAACCCAGCTAAAACCATTAAGTATTCCGAAACAAGGAAGTGGGGTTGGAGATTTTTGCCACTAAATCCTGTTTAACTTCATCGTGGCACTAGACAGAATAAAACCAAGACTTTTGTTAAAGGCGACATGCCTTGGATGGGTTTAATGTTACATGCGACCAGTCACAATAGATATGCTTTATGTGCTGCTCAGGTAATTGCCATTTAATGTTGGATTTATGCCTCTTCAAGCTGCGTTAGTTTGCAAACTTAACGTGCTGATAAAAGTCTTCAAACCTTTATAAAAATTTGATTACTTCACTTTAGCCATAACAGCAACCCGAAAGCATGCAAAATCTAAAATATTCAGGAAAACCAGCAGTCTGAATAAAGAAACACTGAAGTAAGGTTCTAAGACTGTTCAGGAATCCCCATAAACTACCGTGTTTACTGCTTCAAAGACAAATGCTCGGCCTTGTTTGGATGAGGCACTGCTGGAAGATGAATTATTTAACAGCCACTCTTTGCAACTACATAAAGATGCTTAAATGGATTGAGACAAAACTGAAGTAGGAAATAAGAAATCCTACTTTAGTCGGAACATATTGGATTTAAGTGTTCTCGTATAAATTACTTTCTTGTAATTTAATGCCCGCAATAGTACGGAAAAAGTCAAGCAGTTGCTGCAATAGATTCGCTCTCGGGTTTCAAGTGGTGAGCAAATAACATATAAAAATGGAATAATTGATTGTGAAACGTGAAGCAGCATCTTTGGCAAAATTACTATATCATGTTGGCAAGGTATTAGTGCCGCCAAGCTAATCTAGAAACATATTATTCAAGAGATAATGAAGTTGAAAGCAACACGTGCAAAAAGTTCGCATTTTGCACGATAATGTTCACCTGGGGGCTTGCAATGATTTATAGTTTGTTTATTTGCTCCAGGATGGGCAAAACTAAGCGAGAAACATATCGTATATCTCAGCTATTCAATGCGGGATTTACCTATATAATTTATCATTAAGATAATTCTTTTAATATTTCAAAGTTTTTTCCCTTTCACTCGGTGACTATATTTTTGTTTGCCCTATCAGAATTAATTATATTCTATGTGTAATTGTAATGTTTAAGTTAAGTCGATCTCCTTAAGGACTTATTTAGCACTATTTTCTCAAGTTTTTATTTGCCCCGACGTGTAAAAGCATTCTAAAGTGCAGTTTGCCAGTAGATTGAATGAAATTCCGTTTAAAGAATAAAACTATAAGAATTTGAAAATAAAAAGGATATTTTTGTTACGTTTTAAAGAAATTATCAATTTTGCTAGCAGACAAAATAGGATGTTCTCTATCAACCAACGTAGCCAGCAATCAGCCCTATTTTCTATGTTCTATTTCATTAATTGAATCAACACAATTTCCTAATGTTTTTACAATTTTATCGGACAAATTGCTTTTTTGAAAAACTTGCTTTGAACTCAATGTTGAAAGCAAGCGCGGGAACAAAAATAACAGAACATGTTTGGTTGAAAATCTGTGGAAACAGAATAATCAAAATAGCGAAAAAATGGGAACGGCAAACTGGGAAATATTGTGTCTAATTGGGTTAAAAGAAATAATGACTATACAATCTAAAGAGTTTCATAGAATATAAATCTGCATAAGCCTGGAAGTGGTAAAAATTGTTCATCTCTACAATATTAGAAGTGAATTAAATCGACACGAATTAAAATCCTCAATTAAAGCCAATATACAAAGAACTCAATTGAAACTATAACAATAAACTACGCTTTTACCTTTGTATGACTGTATTATAAGAAACACTGTTTTTGCGAAATTCGTAGTAACAAGCTGGAGATCAATGGATGCTAATGTGAAAAAACAGAGTAATTCAATATCATTAAATCACGAGGAAAAACACTTGGAAAATGTCTCTTATATTGGGCATAAAATTAAAACTTGGCAGGAAACACTGTGTTTTGAGACACTGGAGAATATCTTAATCAATACTCTGCATGCATCTAAATGCCATTCCGGATTCTTAAAACATCTGTTGATTTTCAGAGCAAAGAACAGTATCGACGAATCAAAATAATACCAAAACACTCAAGCAGGTTTTACTAAAAAAAGACAAAAAATGTTTTGTTGACAAAACATTTTTTGTCTTAAAATCGCACTAAAAAATCTAATAATCGACTGCATGAATGTTTGTTGCCAATCTTCTGATTTATAATGTTGTAAGCCTTTCTTTGAACTGTGAGAAAAATAGTATGATTTCGGAAGTATTGATTCATACAGCTTTCATATACTGGAAAAATAAAAAAATCCTGTTGGTCAATCGATTTTCCACACCGAAGGAAATTTAATATGACGTTATTTAAAAAGGAACTTTAATTTTTCTGGACTGGAAATTAAAAAAAAAATGCAATGAGCTTTTCACAGTTTTTAAGGAAAATTATTTTCTATCAATCAGCGCAAACTATCTCCGATAATTATTGACGTTTTTCAGTCATAAACAAACAAAACTCTGTGGGGTAAAGCAAAGCGCATTAAGAACTTTTTTTGTAAATTCGAGTCAATTTTTACTAAAAAATAACCATTTGAAAATCCTAAATAACATCAATTTCGTCGAATATTCAAATCCGGGTACTCGGTTCTTCGGTAATACAAATTTTGAAACTTGGATTTTGGAATCAATAAATTGTTTAAAATTTGCGCAATTTTTGACACCATGAGAGTTATTCATATCGCGAGATACTAAAATTATCATGTTCATAAAGACAAAAAGAGGAATTAACACATTTTCATCCTGAAAAGCGTAACTATTATTTGAGATATTTGCTAACCTTCCGATGAGCCACGCCTGAAAGCTTAATCAAAAGCAGCTTTTAAAACATTCTTCTTGTGCCAGATGTTCATTTGTCCCACTAAGAGCATGACCCAAAAACCTTTGTCCAGGAACGACAATAATTCTAATTTACCGGTTTCTCCGTTTTTATGTTAGATGTTTATCAAATCGTTTAATTGTAGCACACGAGATATTAGTATCTTGTCGATTATATAAATAATTCAATTAATAATTTTTCAAAATTAACTAAACTTTGGTTTTTAGTGCAAAAAATCAATGATTTTAAGAAAGTTGTGCAATTTTGTCTACTCGACACTGCCTTTGGTATTTTTGGGGTTGTTGAATGCGCTTGGCCCTTGAAATCCTTTGGTGCTCGATAAGTATGGCAATAATCGAGTTTTATCGGCTTATAATTAAAAAAAAAAACACAAAATCATTCAAAAGCCATAATAATCCTCCAAGACTAAGAACTCTAACCTATTGACTAATATATATCCGCATTAAAATTAGAAATATAATGCAATAATCGCATACGTCCAGTGGTTTCCATTAGCATTCACATCTATAGATAAGCGATTTTACAAAATCATGCCTATAATAACCGGCTTAAAATGCTTGTAGGAAGCCGAACGATCATAAGGATTAAACAGTGATATATGTGCTGTACACATTTTAGATGACCATTAATTGCATCATGTATGACATAAGTTATTAAGGCGATTTTACACATTCGGTAGCAATCGAAAAATGCGCCGTACATACAAAGAGCGCGTTTCTCTCATATTTGCATAGTTAGATCAGATTGCATTGCGATGTGAAAATGAGACGTTTATTAATTGCAACCTTCTCATCTTGGGCTATAAGGAAGTCTATGCAATTGTGAATGTGATACACTCTAGAAATAACCGAACATATTTTGAGTGCTTATTCGTGAGCGCAAAAACGCTCATTTCTAGACAAAGACTGTAAAGCACGTTTACATATTTTTTGCCACAGCTTAATTTGATGTAAATGATGTTCTACAAATTTCTCATTTCCTTAGCACTCACTCTGTTAGCATGTGTAAAATTAATAAAAATACGGAAGTCTTCGATGTTCGGCTAATACAAACGACTCATTGTTCTATATATATCTTAAGCTTAATGGCCATATAAAAAGAAACAAAGGTGTATATTTCACTACCCGCCATCTACGTCTTCGAGAACAGTAGACGTTTCGTAGAAACAGACAAGTTAATTAGAATGGCTTGATAAAAGTTCGTCTGGGAATTAATTAGTTCAGGCCCCGTTGCATGTCCGAAAACCCGAAGACATTCCATCGTGTATGAGCTCGATTTCGATTGATTCATGGGCGTAACTTGGATGTTCAAGTTCACAGTGTTTTTCATTAATTTTGCTTAAATTTACGTGAAAATGCTTTCGGAAGATTGATGGTTCATGTTGACATGGTTCCGGAGCAGGACGAGATAAAAAAGCAATTTCTTGGGATATATTCGAGATAACGAGCGATTTCGGTTATATGTCATCGATCAAGTATCTTTTTCAATATTAATTTTCTACCTTTGCAACCGAAAGTGGGAGTTGAGGACGAGGATATCTGAAAACGTTTTTCAGGACTGATTCGGACATGGGGGTGAACAACTTATTTTCGGATGTTTTGATTATTAAAATAGCTATATAAAGTAAACTAGATTATGTATTAGCAAATAGTGTAATAATGTGTAAACACCATTTTCCCAATTTTATTTAACTAGTATCTACTAGACTAGTGTCTTTGAATTACTTCGCTTTGCTTATTTTTATATGTTTAGTTTTCTTTTCACAAACATTTCGTGTTGTCCTGTAAAAGCAGAGGAAACCTATAAAGTGCACTTCTGCAATGCAAAAAATATGTTAAAATTATTAAACCTTTCCGCTGTTGGTAGCGCGGCTTAAAAAATATGAAACCACGTTAAAAAAACATATCCTGCAAATTTTCATAGTTTCAAACTACGGGACTCTTGCAAAACCGACATAAATTTGTTGAATAGGGTAGAAAAGGATCAGTTGGATCCGTTTCTATTCCACAAAAACGTGCACAGCTGTTGATAACGAACAGCCGGTTCATGCTTGAAATGATCAGCACGTATTGAATTTATCTTAATTTTAGGTAGAAACCGAAGACATTTCATTGCAAACATACCGCTTCACATAAAATGTTCAAATGTCTTCAATAATTAGATGAAATGCTAATTCTTCCAAACAAATTTTTAGATTTAATAGAAATATGCCCATTCTGACTATGATCGTCGATCTTTTCATGCAAAAAACTTATTGAGTCAGTGATTTTAGTTTAGAGATTTTTAGACTTTAGTCCATGTAAATATTTCAGTAATTTATTTGGATCGTAGAACAGCGCCAAACTGAAGGCTGTATTTAAATTTAGTAATTTTTGTTAAAATATTTTGCAACCTTTCTTGCAAACCTTTTGTACTGATTTAAGGCCAGTGCTGCAAAAGCCTCGATTTCCTAGCAGTTTTTCCTATCTTTTCGTGTCATTTATTTTATAAGGAAGAGAAAGAACCATAGAGTGATCAAATCTTTTCAACCAATCATCAGTCAAACCAAAACCTTTCTTTCTAATATTCCGATGTCCAGAGACAGATAAATGGACATTTGGACAATTCTCTAGATTTCTGATAAGATTAAATTTTCGTGTACAGTGAGTAACTAATTTGGAAAAATGTTCTGTTGTTACCATAAGTTTTCGGTCATTAGATTTTTGAATAAACATTTCCTTCTTATCAACGTTTCGAACGACGTTTCGCTTATGTGTGCTACAAGTATTCTCAAACTTGTGCATGATGCAGTCGACCAACCAATGAAGTTAAAACTATCAAATTTTTAACAATACAATCCGCTAATAAAGAGATTACAACAAAAGTTGCTCTCTTGGAAAGGAAATATTTAATTAGAGGAATTAAATCGCAAGTTTTCACTCAAAGTGACCACACTCTTTAAATGCGACATTCTACTGACGTAACTTTAACAAGTGGCAGTAGTTCTTACATTTATGCACGTTTCAGTTTCCGTAACACTCTAAACCACACCTGTTTTTCCGAAACATCTCAAGTGGCTTCTCGTAGGTGGATTTGGCGCGTTTCTAGCAATATTTGTATGCACCTGATGTTTTACTTAAAATCCGGAATTTTGCAGCCTTGAATTCACTGGAATGTAATATGCATTCATGATAGTTTTCATTGACTTGTAAATGCGCTCTTAATTGTCTGGTAGCACTAGATTCTATGCGAAGATACAGCTTAAGCAAAATTGAAATTAACTCGTCGCTTATTTTCAGCTACTTATGCCAATGTTAATAAGTTATAAAATGTTCGAAAATAAATTAAAAGTATAATTGAGTGCACTTTCACTTTGCCTTATCAGAACGTTTAACTAAAACAGGTGAAGACGTCGTGACGAATGCAGGTACACATTTTTGAAAATGCATACAAATGCAGCAGAAAGATGAAAGAACAGGCGATTTTATGAAAGCTTTTCAAACAAAGCAAGCGATTTTAATACATTTTTTAACGGCTTTAGTGGAAATATCAACATGAATGAAAAATCGTTTAAATCTTCAACGCAAGTACCAATTTCCTATTTCAAGTAGTTCTTTTTAATCTAATTTATTTTATTTAATTTGAAAGTCTGTTATTTGGGAGCGTTTTCTTGTTAATCTTTAACGCTCTTTTGTGTTGAGCATAAATAGCAAAGTCTTCGATCCTGAACGTTCTTCTTAACTCTATTTCTACATATTGCATGGTCGACAATAAATAAAGCTCGCGAATGCAAAAAATTGCAGTTTTTCGAGGATTAGTTCAAATTATAAATCAGTAACAGCTGCAAACTCTATTGAAGCTGAATACCTGTAGGCATCACTTTTTTCACTGAGATTCTAAGATAAATTGATCACATAACTTAATTTATTTTAAAAATCAACCTACAGAGTTCAAATCATCATCTCGTTGCTTTTTCTCTGTTTCTTCGGCATTCAAAAACCCCATGCCTAAAGCTGTATTTGGACCAATTTGAATATTAAATTTAAAAATTGATTTAAAGTAACGTCACTGGAATGGCTTCGATACTCTAAGTTGGACAGGTATAGTAGGTGTGTGGGTATGAATGTATGTGAATAAATGAACATTGAAAAGATCGAAAAACGCGATATGGATGATGGATAAAGTACAGAAATGCAAGGCAACGAAGTCGAAATGAATACGAATATAATATAGGATTGTCTTTGTATCAGCTATCTGGGGCACCATTGTGTTGATAGTGTGAGATTGGGCTAAAGCCAGGGCATTTCATCAGCTTCTGAGTTTCTTCTAACCTTTTGTCACCAACTAGGCTCAGTTATTTACAATGTAACATATAGTAAACTGCAGGGCCTGTTCGGTGGAACATAAACGTTAAAACGAGTCGTTTAATTGAAGTGCCTGGGTACTGGGTAGAGTTACATAGCCATTGAGTTTTAACAGCAGAATTCTGTAAACGGAAATCGAAGTCAGTTAAACCTAAGTACATATTATTTGTAATGTACCTTTGTGTTCAAATGCATCTCACAGACATAAAAGGAAATATTCGCCTTTTCCTGTTCGATGTAAAACATTCTCATACATTGAGTCCATGATTTTTATCTCTATTCGGTACGTTCGGAATGAATATCCGCTAGTTTCCGCATAAAATGCCTGGGGCTCGAATCCGGGTGGTGACTGTAAAGGCTGTAATGACCATTTATAATAAAGACAAAGAATTTTCCAGCTTTGTTTTATTTAAAATGCAACTTCAAAAAGCATTATCAAGACAGGTCAACCTTAAAGTCCGCCTTGGTTATTACTTATGCATGCCGTGTTCGCTTTTAAATGGCCGATCGGTTTTAGACCTGTAGCGACCACTTTTGTTTTCATGGTCAGAAACAATTTCAGTCCTCTTCTTCTGCAGCCGAATATTTTCCTCAGGCGAAACCTAAAATACCTATTAAGCTCAGGAGGGATTTTTTTTAGGAACGCCCAATATCTCGGCTGGACACGCATTGTTAGATTGATGAACATTCACGGCGTTTGTGTTCAACACTAACTCCAAGAGGTCAGCAGATACATTTTTTGCCTCCAGCTCGCTTGATTATATGTAACAGTAGATTGATATTAGAGTAATAATAGATTTGTTTAAAAATATTGTCAAGTCATAGACTATGAAATTCTTCGGATGGGAGTGTGCTTGATTAATTTCCTGATGCATACAAAACAGCTATATTGTGTGATCTATTTGGTTCTAGTGGCCACCCATGGTCTGCATTGAGCAAAAAGTTTTATGCCAATTTCCTTTCTTATCTTTATGGTAATTAATATGCTGGTGGCTGTTAAGATAACACGTGGAGTAACTCATCTTGCTTAGGATGTTTTTATCTTCGGTCTCATGAGCACGACTTTGAAACTTGACTTGGCATATCAAAGAAAATCACCGCTACTGCGTGTTGCAAACAAACGGAAATGAACCGTAAGGACACTTCTAAAGAAATCCTATAAAACGCTAAAAACTGAATAATGGTAACCCGGTTGTGGTTGATCGGGTGTAATGCCCATTATGGCACATTACTTAAATGGTTATAATAGTGCACGTTTGCTAAAAAACCTACAAAAAGTAGCCATTAAGCTCGAGCTTTAGCTTTTTGCATCTGTAAGCCCCCATTTGATTCTAAATCTATTTTTCTTACATATGTTTGGGCATTAATATGCAAATGAGAAACACTTAAGAGCAACAAGCAATCCGCTTAAAAGCTAAAGTTTCCAAGTCGAAAACTAATTAATTGTCCGTATTTTCTAACAACATGAAGCGAACAAACAACTTCTTATATAACTGTACCTGAAACATTTTTAAAGATCACTGCATTAAAATTCCTTTTGTTGTTTATTGGGAAGGTCAGAGAACCTCACGTACCGTTAAGCCAGATCCACTTTTGATATGTCCTGACAATATTTTGCAAGAATGCTTCTGTTGACGCAATTCAACATCCATGGCAGCTGAAATTCTTGATGATTTCCATAAATCTTCTGACGCAAACTTCAAGATTGGAATTTATATGGTTCAGTTTAGCAAGGCTGAAGCTTATTGTTGTGGCACTTATTGCAAACGATCAACCGCGATCTAACTAATGTTTTTCATTGTGGTAGAATGGACTAATTTAACGCCTTGGATTGGCTCAAGAATTTAGTATGTCAATGGTAATTAATTGGGTGTTTGGTTTAACGGCTAGCATTAATTGATTGTCTTCTGCTAGCAGTGCTGGCATTTTTTTCGGATTAATTAGGCGGATTCTCTGGATAAATCCTAAAATCTGCTAGTTCACTTTACTGGTTCGAAAGCTTTGTTGTAACTGCAAAAATGGACAAACATTCTAGATTTACACTGTCTCTTGAGAGTTAGCGAAACACTTTCTTTCTTTCACAATTTCTTAAACCATCTGAAGAGCTTCCAAATGGGCGTCACAATGTGATTTTAGAATCCAGAAAACTGCAGCATTAAAATTCAAGTATCTTCAGATTCAGACCAGGTCAGTTTTTTAGGCTCGAAAAAACTCCCCATTTTCTAGTCAATACACTAAAAATTTTCGTTGTAATTGTCAAATTCTCAAGAACGTGAATCGGCTAATTTTCCAAAGCAATTTTAAAATTACGAATATTTAGTTATTAATCAAGATCGAAGCCGAAGCTCGTGCCACTTTTAACAGGTTCTTCAAAGGAAGTATTCCTTTGCGTAGAATGCATGCGGTTGAAAAGAATTTGAAAAATTCTGAACCTCTGAATCTGAACGATGTCGGAAGGAATTAGAAATTAATTTAAATTTATGTTGGACGTCATTGGATTCGATGGTTAATGATTCACGCTAGTTAATTATAAGCTTCCAAAAGGTACGTTTTCTATTAAATTATGCAGTTTTGTCAGATTTTAATTTTTTGTAGAAAATGTTATATTTTTCTCTGAGTAACTTACGCGCTTGCTTTTAAGAATTCGTTAACAACTGATGAAGAATGTCGCAAAAGAGCAAATTATTGCACGTTTAGGCCAATGTTACCTCTACGAAAAGGGGTCAGGAAATTTACTGTTTGCCATATTTTCAGAGTAACATTTCCAGTATTAAAATTAAATCCATTCGTTATTCTGCACAGCTTGTAACGATAGGTGGTTAACTTACTCTGATGACCTCTGTGTTTGTATCTTCTGTCCATAACGATCGTACGTGATATATTTTGTACTGTTTTATTATATTTTTTTAATTTTTTACCATTGTTGACTGTACGAACTTTATGTTTTAGTATTTTGTTTTGTTTCTTTTACTCGCTTTGTCCTTAAAATTTGTGAATTTTTCGGTGGCAATAAAGCATATTTTGATTTGATTTGATAAAAGACGTGAATGGAAACGTGCTCCCCGCTTGTATTTATAATGACCAATTTTGAAAATTTGTAGTACATTTTCTGTGGCCAGTAAAATTTGCTTTCGCGCTTAAAAATTGGCCAAAAATGTATGGAACGAATGCTAAATTGGAAATTTAAAGCGATTTTAGAAACATGTTTTCTCTATTTCCACCCGTAAACAGCAACTTGGTGGATACATTCACTATTAACTGACGAATTAAAAAAAAAACTGGTACAATCTTGGCAGTCAAGAACATTCAGTGTCAATTTCAAAATTCGCTAAAAATCAATGCAAAATGTGGAAAATTTATAATTTGCCATACGTTTTTCCCAATTCTTTGGCTCTCTCAAGGAGGCGTTACCTTAAACTTTCACAAAGCTTCCATTTTTTATGATAAATTTTTGAAAAATTATTGCAAAATTTGTCCCAAACCCCGCCAATAGTTCCATACACTTTGGCGGATTTTTGAAAAAAATGGTTGCACCATCTTGACAGTAAACAGTATTCAGTGTTTCGCGTTAAAAATCGCCAAAAAAATACGGAATATGTCACAAATTTGCAAATTTTTCGTCGATTAGGATTACATTTGCTCGTTTAAAGAGCCTTTGCAAAGTTGCGTGACTTTAAAATAACAGAATAAAAAATAATAATATATAAATGAACATATTTAATAAATCTTTGTCAAAACTACTATTGTGTGTTATTATATTTAAAAGTATATGCTATTTTTCTATCATAACTGCTTCATTTCGAGTCGTAGCTTCATTAATATAAGGCTGTGATAAGCAAGTCAAAAGTACAAGACAAGACAAAATGATGATGCAATTATACCGATTTGATAAGACTTCTAACATGAGATAATTTATGAAATTGAACATAATTAAAATCAAAGAAAAATATAAAGGCTTGCTTCAGGACTTTCTCAAATCTTTGTTGAAAAATTTCTATATCATTTTGAAAATTGGCAAAATTGAGCATGCTTTCAAAGTATCTTAGAACCTATTAAGACCTACTAAATAAAATTATAACATTTTCGATTTTCCCGCCATTTATATGAAAGACATGGACGTTTTAAGTAGCTTTTAAAAGCTCTTAGAATTATTCAAAAACATTCAAAAGACTCCAAGTCACATTGGCAAATATGATGAAAATAGGTAAAAACACCATAAATCTTCCAAACAAAAAAAAACGTCCATTATCTTGACTAGGTAGTTTGTTAGAATTTTATGATGATAGTAACAGCGCACACATTTGTACCAAACCGTGTGATTTCTTCATCATTTAAAGTCAATTTGCAACCAAACGTAGAGCACTAAAATGTGAATGAAAAACAAGCAAACCATATTTCCTATTACCAAAATTCTAAATATCCAAAAATGAGGTTGCTCGTAAAAATCAAGCTGAAAAAATGCAAATTGAATGTCGAACCATGCCATAAACAAGCCACCGATTTTTTGCGGTAACTTGGCATAATTCAAGAATATTTCATACAACATCAAAAAAACCATGTTCAAAACCATACATTATTTATATATCATCTTGCTGATTTCCTAGGCAATATTTCTCATGTCATTAGTCATTACAACTGGTCATTAAACGTGTTTTCTTTATTTCATTTACATGAACGAAAGAAACTAGGCATGTAAGTCAGTAATCGTGTTTTAATGAAGGAAGAGGCTATTGGATCGTGTCTCAACAGCTAGAAAAACGCCACTAGGATGGTTCTAGTTATCAACGTTTTTCCTTCTTGGCATGGGATCTATTGCAAAAGAAAGTTGCTCATATGAAACCGAAAAGCCATTTAACAGTTGGTTAAGCATGATGACAAATGAATAATTGTAACTGTTAAGGAACAATAGTTCGTTAAGAAATATGCTGTTACAAATTGGTATTGTTGTAAATAAGTGATTTGTTTAGGCGTCAGGGTACATTGGATTTTCAGCTTCCATATTCGCGGCTGGAATTCAGTAGGTGAATCATCCAGCTAACCATATAAAGAAGAGACATTTTATAGAATTTTAGCAAAAAATAATGCCGCTAGGCCTAGTATAAGCAGCTATGATATGACCATAAATCTTTAGGTCTTTCAATCTGAGAATTATTACGCGGATGGAGCTAATGGTGCAGGAAATTAGCAGATCACTAAGCAGACCGTTTCGCATGCGAAAAATGATCATTTCATGCCCGACTAGGCTTTACATTCTATCAGAATTGTGCGGACAGGAACAGGAAAACTGCATAATTTCCCGAAAAAAAAATCGCATTCGAAGATGCTTTCAATGTTCGGCAGTAACAATAAGTGGAATAGAAGGTCAGAGCAATTGTGTGCCGCAATTTTTCGCAGTTCTGCGCCACCATTTCCAATTTATAAAAACGACGACAAATCCACGAGTCAAACCGGAATTAATTGACCACAGCTAATTCACTCATTAAATTGCAAACGTAATAATGACTCAGAATTTAACCAGGTGGAACGAGGAATCAAGTGCGTTTTTCCGGTAATATTTTTTTGTTTTTTCGACCATATTTAGCTTCCTTGCGCATTTTATTATTTGCCGGATTTTCTATGCTAATAAAAGTACTTTTCTATAGCCTTTTTCTGTAGGAAATAAAGATTATTTATATATAAATAAAAGTACTTTATTGTATTTTAATGTATTTTGTTTTCACGCATCTGACCTCCATTTTTCATTTTTCATCGAAGTTGCAAAGGTTTACAAGAAGCTTTATTTTTGAGAGCACATCGACTGAACGTTCGTAGGAGATTTGAAATTAACCTTAGAGAAACCAATAGAATCCAGCACCAAAATGCGGTTACTAAATTACAAATCCATCCAATAGCTTTAGATAAGTACCAATAATTTCCATAAAGAGTCGCCATAGGCTCGAAAATTTATCACCCTTTAGCAATTTGTCTGCACAATTTTCAATACCGTAGATTACCAATAAGGATTATTTATGAACAACAGCGAAAAGGTTATAGAAATGGCTTTGCTGAGGCCCACGCATGTTAAGATGAAAATATGGGAACTCGAAGTGACTACACGCCAATTACAGCAGTAATAAAACAAAGATTTATCTTAAAGGGCGTTTTCCTAAATGTAACAGACACTGTTTAAAGGCGTAAAAGTTTTGATAAAGTTCTGGTAATCAAAAATTGAAATTTTGGTTTAGTTCCTGAATTAGTTTTTCTTAAATAAGCAATCTAAGTTTAAAGAATTTTAACTTTAAAATACCAATTAGAAAATTCAGTCCTGAAGTAGATGTTTTGTAATATTATGTCAGAGGAATGGAATAGCGTTAATTTGAAATTAATGAAAATGAAAAAATCATTGAATCAAATTTGATTTAAGTATGACAAAAAAAAGGAATTTTGAGACTTCAAACTTTCAACTTTAAACAATTTCTAAGTTAATTTCAAATGATTTTTGAAAATATCCAATATTGCCCCAGATAAGAAAAGAAGTAAAGCATTTGAGTAATCAAATTTTTGAACGAAATATTATGTTTCCGTTAGCTTTTGTCAATGGACAAGTTTCAAGTACGTTTATTTGCAATTTTACTAATAGTTTGATAAATCACTTATTAAATAAATTGAGGATGACCAAATATTGAAAATTTTGAAAGCTTTTTTCGGAAACTGACTGAGGAATTGAAAGAACTAAAACAGAAAATTAAATATTAAATTAATCTATACACTTCTTTGTAGTTAAGGACCACTGGCTCTCAGTAATATTTTGGAGTATATGGAGTCATTTAGTTTATATAGTCAATAAGTAGCGTGCAACAGTGAAATTAGTTTTTTAATGTCAATAACACGAAATCAAAAGCAATAAATAAGCAATTATAAAAAATTTGTCTTAAATAAATTTGGAAAACTTCACAAATTAATATAATTCAGGATACTAAGGTAACTCTTCTTTGGTGTGTTTAATTCAAATATTATCTAATAGTTTATCTATTCACTTTGAGTAAAAGGTTAAATCGATGTCAATTTGCAGCAGAATTTTGCAATAAAATCATATAAAAAAATGATCGAAACTGTTAAAAAATTAACATGCGGAGCATTCTTAAAAATTTATCAAAAGCTATCAAAGTTTGGCGTTTTTGGTAAGTGAATCAATAATAAAATTTGTTAAGAAACTTGATTATTACGCTACATATTCGACAATTATCCATCGATTAGACTCACTAAACATCGAGGATACAAAAATCCGGCTTTGCTTTTGTTCCGAATGAGTCAGCAAACTGAATTGTCCGATCTGGAAATTGCAGATGCAAACTTATTTTTCCTGGTCAATTATTGCGTCGAAACCACTGTTAGATTTCCACGAAACCATTAATTTTCGCTGTTGCGCCAACATCAAATTATCCCTATTAGAGTAACGGTTGCCCTATCTTTTTAACACGACCGGTGGCAATGTTTTTTTTTTTTCGAAAGATTTGCAGATCCACGATCACGAAAACCTTGAGTTCGTAGCGCCGGGTTAGTGGCCCCCCTATTTTCAATGTTGCCACATACTGGAACCATGGTTCTGGTACCAATTTTGATTTATTTCAAAGGGCTTTCTATCCAATTAGTCCAGTTCCAACTCCAAGTCGTTATTTTTCCAGCAGCCTTTAGGTTAGTTGTAATTTTGACAAAATCCAGCAACTTATCTTTCAACCCAATTTGATGTTATTTGGTCATAGATAAGGACATATTTCGTGAAGGCTTTAAGTTCCTAAAAATATCTTCCTTTCGCCAATCAGATCCAAGTGGAGGGTAATTAGCCGCAAATGTTGATTAAAAACAGTGAGGCTCCAACATGAATTAGACAACACTGGGAACATTTCATTATTCTACGGTCAGAGTTCAGATTCTTTTATTTATGAGAATCGTGACTGCCTTTGCAGACGGCTCAACAGCTATTGGTCAGCTCTAGGCTAGTGAGGAAGAAGCAGGATTTTCACATGGAGTTGCAAAAAAGTGCACCCAATGAGAATCTTGTCCAAGCTAAAACCCTTTGCTACATTAAATAGTTGCTAAACTAGAAAAACTTGTCTAAGATGAGTTTTTAGATCCAAAACTAGAAATAGCTCAGAGACCAGTTGCTCAGAAGGGTTAGATTTTCATGGCAATTGATTGAAACTGTTTATTTCTTTATCGTCTTTCGCCTTGTATCTTGTTCAATGTAGACGTTCCACGTAGACGCTTCCACAATAGCATTCAGAAAATAAGTAACCAATTGGACTAAATAGTAGTTATCCCTACAGGATTTTTAGAAATTCATCAATTACTAAACAATTTTTCTAGTGATTGCTACGCAAAATTCCAAAATTCATCGATCATTAGTCATAGAATTAATTGCCCTGATAGTCAACATCCTAAAGTGGCAGTACGGAGACCATTTTATCAATATTTAAGTTTTTTTGGACTCTACTTAATTATGATGCAGATATTTATCAAGAACAAAAGAATCAAACCAAACACAATTTGTCATAGTTATTTAAATGAATACTTAATAACGCCACTGCCAATTCGTAAAAAACCAACAGCCCACTGTATGTTGATTAATGTGTCGCCGACAACTTCACTCGGTAAATGTTATTGTTAAACGTATTTATAAACAAATTAGCGGGCATTGCAAAATCGTTACGCCTACTTTATGGACATTTCACTGTATGAAACGGTAGGGCACAAAGACGCATTGTAAGTGTGCCATTTTGCAACTTTGCGAAGCATTTTTGAACGAGAAATTGGAAAAATTGAAAACCTGTTGTGCAGAAAACAAGACTTTTTTGAGCTCATCAGAAATGGCACAGAAGAATTGTGAAAATGAAGCACTTTTTTTAAAAAGGAGCTAACAAAAATGTGCATTTTCCTATTATTTCACAGGAATTGATCAAGTCCAAAGTTCAGGACGAGCATTCTGAACTTGTAGCAATTCCACTTATCAATTTCTTGCCCGCAATTCAAAAAACGTCCCTTAAGACCACCCGTACAATTAGCAAGCGTCAAATTAATCGAACTGATTTAAACAAGCATTACTGAGAAATCAGACCGATTTGAGTTGAAAGGATGCCGTTGATGCATCGTTAGTTAAATGAATTCGCTCGACGTGTTTCAGTGATAGTGGAGGATAAATCATTGCAGCATCTTTCCCTTCAACAATTGGCCGCGAGCGCATTCAAAATGCAAATCGAGAAACGTAATACCCGAAGATGCAACATGTCAGAACTACTTTCGATGAATATTAATAGGCTGGTTATTAGTTGTAGACTCCACAAATAAAATAGTTTTTTTTTCTCGCTATTTTTTGTCTGATGAAGCGAATTGTGAAGGTGATTGAAGCTTTTCTCTATCTTGCATCAACTACTTTGATAATGTTTGGTTTAGAAAATAGACTCTTGGTTATTTGCTCGATCTTCCACTCTTCTTGTTCGTTCTTTAATTAATTGCTGAGTTTCCTGACCTAGTTTGTGGTTTGCTGGTTTATTTTCACCCTCTATTCTTTTATTTTCAGGTCTTATCAGCTTCCTTCTTTCTTTTTGTATGGAAATTGGACTTTACCAGGCCGATCTCGGTCGTTGTGGTTTTTTATAATTCGTGTTCATTAGATACAGATTTCTTTAGCTAACATTATTTATCACCATTTTTCTTCTGCTATTTCTTATTCTTCGTCCAAATGGTCTTATTCCTGCCTTGTTGGAGTTTCCTAGTATTCCTACTTTCGCGTTGTGCATTTTGTGTTGTTTTTCTTCAACGCTTAGTTAATGTTTTCCATCTTTCCATTTCTTCTTCTATGCCATTTGTTCAGATTTGCATCTTGTTTATTTTTATGTCTACAGCAATGACTCTATGAATAACATAGGAAGTAAGTATGGACTACGTTTGCTTAACCCGACGACCATTAAAACAAAAACAAAGCAAAAACATGCCTGTCTCGAATAAATTCGATAGCAAATCCGCGGAAGAACTAACTAGTCTTAGGGAAGATCATCAAGCTGAAGCTTCCAGCTTCAAATGAACAAAGTTTGCTACCGCTTCCTGTTCATTAACATCTTACATGTGCAATATCCTTCAATAATTCAACATCCCCGCCTCCTTATATACACACGGAAGCCTAAATATTTGGTTTTATATAAGCAGTTTATAGGCCGAAAACATTCAAGTGCGTTTTTCGTGAGACCGTTTCGTGTATTTTTCCTGTTTACTCAGTTTTGTTTATGTTGCCCACCAAAGATAAAACGGGAATTATTCATTTAACATTCTCAATAAATGATCGCAGCCAGATGCCAAGACAATTCCAATTAATCTCCTCCATTGAAAATGGAAATTTCAAACAACAGTACTTGAAGAAAAATGCCTAGTTTTCAGGCAGTTTGACTAAAAACCACATAGAAAAACCACGCAAAGCAGAGTAGAGTGTGCTTATTTAACAACCTTGTGTAGATGAAATTTAAATTGATTTCCTGTTGCTGCTCATCCGAATGTGACACTAACAATGACTCGTACCATGGTTTAAAGTTCCCATGAAGGTATACATATGGGTTCTGGTTTTAGGCCTGGTTTTTACCGAGCTTTTTCATGTTTGCAGTACTGGTTATATTTCGGCAGTTCAACTTTTCATATATACGGCACATTAAGTTCAAGTTAACAACCAAAATTACGTTGTTAATGGCTTATTAGCAGCAGCCAAACTAACTAGAATATGCAACTTTTTGTCAAAGAAACCTAAATGATTTTCTGTAGTTTATTTCACAAAAAGATCCGTGGAGCATTTCACAGATTTAACGAAAATTATAAGTTTTTGATACTGTTCAGGTGGATTCGATCCAGATAATTAAAATCGTGACTGAGATATGGACCAATCGACAAATTCCAAGTACAATTGAATGAAAATCTGTGGCAGATTTTATCGCGTTTGGCTCACTTAGCGTTTGAACGATTATCGGCCGCAATCACAAGTAATAAAAGCACGCTATTTGCATCTTAAAGCTCAAACACTTCGATTGTAACCATAATGAATACCAAGTATCCAACTACGGCCTATTTGAATATTTCATTTACACCTCTAATTGACATAGTGTATGGCACTTAACATATTGCACGACGCTCGAGACTGTTATAGTAGGTACTTCCTCTGGAGTTATTCAAATGGAAGATGTTCAACTAGACAAATTAAAATCAGGGAATGGAAAGTGTCGCTAGCAACAGCTTCATTAACGGTTGCTCTTAACAGCGCCTAAAAAGTGAAAAGGCAAAATATTCGCAAACATTGCGCCTCTGCACTTTATTTTAAACTCATTACGATTGTCATTGTATAGTTAATTGCTAATTAATTCAATGAGCTAGTTTTTAGCGAAGCTCTGCGTACTATCCATGTTTCTAGAATTTAAAATGCTAATTGATTTGATTGCGACTTACACAAAACAGTACACTTTAGGGTAATTGTATTTCGGCATTTGTGGATCGCCAGCTGCTAAATCAACTAGGAACGAAGTAATTAAATCTATTAAGACTAGCGGACTTTGGAAGAATAATGGAAATTTTATTTAAAGTGCGCTCATTAGTGACAAATGGCTTGGCCAATTTGCGCAGTTGTTGAAAGTTTTGGCAATTTGCGAATTCGGGTGCACACTTTAATAAATCATTTAATTTGGATAAATTACTCTAGAGGCCAATTAATCAATTTATACGCTGATTATACGAGATTTGAATGGATGAGTCTCTATTAGTTTATTAATTCCTAATAATCCAGGGTGATTTATTATTTTATCCCATTGTGCCTACGTGCAGCCATTCCCTTGTTCCTATTAAATGCCAGTTGAGTATAAAAACCTTAAAAATCCCGATGGAATATTTTTTTTAACTGCACAAATGAAAACCAAAAACAATCAACAGTGGATAGTGCTTTTGCATCGTAGCTTTCAGGCGCTTATAAACAAATTTAAAATTAGTTACCTACGAAAAGAACATAAAAATGAAAATAAATTAACATCTAACTGTTTTTTAGCGAACGCCAGTAAACTTCTTGATGTTAACAAAATGCGCAAAGAACAGTTGAATAATTTTTTTCCCATACTCACTCAGGCTTCTTTTGTTTGCCAAAAAGCCGTCATATAATCCAACTAGATGCACAATGTAAAAACTCACTTCCGACACCTCTTTGTTTTGTAAACAAACGGAAAAAGAGCGTCGCACGTGCTTGTAAAACCGATTGTGAGCGTTTTATATGGCGCACCTTTACCAACAGTGCAGATGCGACTGGCGTCTTGTTCAACTTCACGCTTCACCATCACCACGAACCAGAACGATGGGGTAGATGGAACTGGAGGAACGGTTTGTTTATCAGCACCAACTTTTCTAGGGCAACTTTTATGTTCGAAGTTCCCTCGAACGATTTACGGAAGAAATAAAGCAGAAATTCGTTAGTTTTTTTGCTTACTGAAAATTGACTGGAAAATATGCTTCATAAAGTCCTCCATGGAGTGCTAAGAACTTCTATAGATAAAGACTAGCGACCCTCAGATTGGTCTCAATCTCGTTTTCTTGCTATGAAAATGGTATATATTTAAGGGCATTTTCAGCAATTTCGGCACAAGATAGAGAAGATAGAAAAGAGGATATGGACAGTTCTGTTGCAAGTGATAACTTTCAATGTTCCTAAACGTGGCATCGCCGATGTTTCTTCTTTGCGATTCTGTTTTCGAAAAATTATTCTTTCCTTGTTTGCCTTGTCAATTCCTCTACTAATGCTGACACTATAAGTGTGACAATATTTTTAGTTTTTGCGAAAAAATAGCTAATGCAGATTTGTTCTGTTGTTGATTGATAAACGCCGAAGCTGTACATGTATGGTTTTTGCACTCAATAAATTGTCTTGGATGAAGGAAGCAACGATCGAGAACTCTGACAAACTGTTCAAAATGAGTCAACATGTTCGCTTATTTTGGGCCCGAGCAGCCCAGCGTGATTTCTGTGAAGTCGGTTTTCTTCCGATGAACATCGCGTATCGTTTGAGAAATTTTGAGAAAATTGATATTTTTTTAGATAGTGCCGTCTAAATGTTGACTTAAAACGCTCTTCAGCATGCATCTTTGTGTCTTATACAATATAAAGCAGATCCGATCGGTTACAAATCGAAGCATATGAAATATTTATTCCCGATTTGTTGCGATGCATTTTTCAGACAAAATGATAGCAATAAATCGTCAGTTCGCTTTGTCTGGGTTGTAGAATAAAGCCGCTCAAATTGGATCTTAGCCTTTGGCTATTTTGGCCGAAAATTAAATAGCGTGTATATTTCTAAGCTCGTTGAGTTCTCATTTTTTGCGTTGAAAATTATATACAATTTGAGGCATTTTAGCGATTTTAGTTGTCGAAAAAAACTATAGGAAAGAGAGAGGAATATGAACATTTTGATTGCAAATGATAATTTTCAATGTTCTTAAACGGAATTTCCGATTTTTCTTTTTCGTGATCTAATTTGTCCTAAATTCTACTTTTCTGGTTGCCTTTGATGATGCGTAAACTGACGCAATGGTTTATGGGAAAAAATTGTATAAAAGTTAAGGCAGTTTAA
>NW_026018156.1:0-1206 GCF_020466585.1 Dendroctonus ponderosae
TGCAGCCATCGAGCAATTCGTCCTTCTGGATTTTTAAACTGCAACAACCATTTTAGAGAAGCATGGTCAGTCCTCAAGAGAAATGGCTGCCCATACAAGTACTTATGGAGATAACGGACGGATTTTATCATTGCCAATAGCTCCCTCCTGGTGACGCAGTAGTTTCGTTCTGGTTTCGATTGAACTCTGCTGTAGTAAGCAATGACCTTTTCTTCACCATCTTGCAATTGTGAAAGCACAGCTCCAATGGCAGTATTGCTCGCATCAGTATCAAGTATGAACATATCTCCTGGTTTTGGGTAAGGTAAAACCGGAGACAAGCTGAGTGCCCGTTTAGGCTCTTCATATGCCGTTGCACAGTCTTCGCTCCATTCAAATGGACGGCCATTTTCTGTGAGTTGATGTAACGGCCGTGCTATTTGTGCAAAGTTCTTTATAAACTTTCTGTAGTATGAGCAAAGTCCTAAAAAGCTCCTTATTTCATGTTGGTTCCTTGGAACAGGCCAACCTCGCACTGCTTCTGTTTTCTCGGGATCAGTTTTTATGCCATCAGTAGAAATTATATGGCCCAAGTAACGAACTTTTTTTTGGAATAATGCGCACTTCTTTGGGCTTAACTTCAGGTTTTCAGTTCTTAATTTGTTGAAAACTTGCTCGATGTTCTTAAGCTGATCTTCAAAGGTTTTTCCAAGTATTATAACGTCATCTAGGTATACAAGACAACTTCCCGGTTAATCCTTGTAATACTGTCTCCATGAGACGCTGAAAAGTTGCTGGAGCATTGCAGAGTCCAAAAGGCATTACATTAAACTGCCAAAGTCCAGTTCCAGTTGAAAAAGCAGTTTTCTTCTTATCTTCGGGGTGCATTCGTACTTGCCAATATCCGCTCTTCGAATCCAGCGTGCTAAACCATTTTGAGCCCGACAGTGTGTCAAGTGTATCATCGATACGG
Organism: Dendroctonus ponderosae; assembly: GCF_020466585.1. NCBI lineage: Eukaryota > Metazoa > Arthropoda > Insecta > Coleoptera > Curculionidae > Dendroctonus > Dendroctonus ponderosae. The sequence continues at coordinate 953 of NW_026018156.1, forward strand.
GGCCAAGAAAAACTATCTTTCTTCGTGATGTCGTTAAGCCTTCGGTAGTCAACGCAAAATCGGCTGGAACCATCCTTTTTCTTGACCAGCACTTCGGGTGACGTCCATGGACTTTGTGATGGTTCAATTATTTCGTGCTTCTCCATGTCTGCTAGCATATGAGCCAATTCTTCCTGCTTGGCAAGCGGAACTCTTCGAGGAGGCAGTTTAATTGGAGCAACATCGCCAGTATTTATTCGATGCTGAACTACATC
>NW_026018157.1:0-1180 GCF_020466585.1 Dendroctonus ponderosae
TGCAAAGTCTCTTTTTGATAGCTAGAGTGGTATTGTTTTTTGTAATTGTAGACGTGTTGGTCGTTATTTTAATACTATTATTGTGATGCTAAGTGAAAATGAAGAATTGTCCAAGAGAAGAGCGTATTGACCTGATTTTTACCCTTGGAGAATCTCATAAAAATTGTTTATTAGCTTCTCGAGTTAATGCTCAAAAGTTTCCTGACAGAAATCATCCTAAGCCAACAGTTTTTAAGCGCATATTACACCAATTTGAGGAAAGCGGGAGTGTCAATTATAAAAAAAAAACCATTACAAGGAAATTTGTCACTGAAGATGAAGAAAATGTTTTCATGGTATTTGGTTCAGTTATCGAAAATCCCAATGTTATTCAAAATCTAATATCCAAAAGTACTAACAATAGTCAATCAAGTATTTACAGAATTATCAAAAAGCACAACTTTTATCCTTATAAAATTCAGCTTTGCCAAGAACTTGATGGAAATGATTTTGAAAACCGAACTGAGTTTTGCATGTGGGTGTTAGATAAAGTGGCAGAAAATGAAACGTTTTTCGAAAATGTTTTATTTAGTGATGAATGTACTTTTCATAACAATGGTCTCGTGAATAGACACAACTTTCATTATTATTCTGATACGAATCCATCAAAATCAATCAAAATAGGTGGTCAGTTAATGTGTGCGATGGAATACTGGGCCAATATTTAATTGGACCCTATAACTCCGCAAATGTTTTCCAGAGTTAGCAGTTGTTTTGAAAAAAGAATTTATAAGTGCCTGAAAATGGACGGTCAACATTTCTAACATTTGTTATAAATAATTTGCCTTTGTTTTATGTTATTGTTGATATGTTATTTAACCTTTTAATTAAAAAAACACCAAATGGTACACAGAACCATTATTTGGTGTATTTCGTAAAAAGGCAAAAACTTAGTTATCAACATGCTAGTACCATTTGATAGGTAATTAAAAATTGCATTTCCTGGTAAGCTAAAAAATATGGGGTTGTATTTAAATTAATCAAGTTATAGCCACTTAAAGTTCTTATTTGATGAGTTTAAATTTGTGGACACCCTGTATAAAATGGTAAGTTTATTATCATTGGGATATAAAATATGATTTCTTGTTACACTACACTACGAATTACGTTTACATAACTTAAATAATTCGCAAGTATTTGA
>NW_026018158.1:0-1204 GCF_020466585.1 Dendroctonus ponderosae
CTGTAGTCCAGATGCTGCCCTGATGATGTCCATTTGCATTGTATTGCACGATTCAAAGTTCCGATCATTTCATCGGAGACAATTGCTAAACCAGATGTTGAGCGGATATTCTCTAAAAAAGGCAGGGCCAATTTATGAAAAACGATTTTATTTAAGATTTTTTAAATATATTTTAAACTCAAGATTAAGTGCAAATCATGTGTCACAACTATTATTAATAACTTTTTATACAATAATACTACAATATGCTCTATTATTTGTTATTGCGCATCAAAATTGAGTTGGTTCTTTCATATGCCCTTTGATTCCTTTATGATAAAACCTTCTCAATTGAGTTTAATTTTTTTAGTCTTGAATTAGTTCAGTTAGAATTTTTTTTGAACATACGCGAGATGGCTTACATTATGTATACATATAGTGTGTCAAGTGTATTCTGTCTCTATAGCTCTTCCTCGTTTTACCGTATATTTTAAACAGATAGAACGTCTTCAAATCATCAAAATTAATTGATTTTTTAGTCCTATTCAGATACAAGTTGTAGCAGAAGTTCATCAAGAGCATACACAAAATGAGTCAGAAAAACATGCTACAAAGCGAAAAGTATTAACTAATGCTGAATGTCGAAAACGATTTCGTGCTAAAAAAGAGCATTCAGTAATAGATCAACTCAAAGTAGCTTTCATCAAACACGAACTAGTGCTGAACGTCAAAGATTATACAAAGCAAATTACGACTAAAAAAATACAAAAACTTAAGAAGAAGAGTTTACAGAAACCCAAGAAAAGCAATATGTACAACCTCTCCTTGGAGAATATTAAATGTTGCAAATTAAAACGATATTTTACATTCAAAAGGAAGTTAAATTACATTTTATCTATTCCTGATACATTTATAAATTATTAGACCAACAAGAATATTAAAATTATAAAATAAAATAATTGCCATCATGCGTTAAACAAGTTCGATATTTCATGGTTTCTATAAATATATGAAGTTATCACTTTTGTCAAGCGTCCCGTGACGCTCAATTTGTTTTACACTTTTTTTACATCAATGTTTGTAGGCCGCAACACTTCAAATTTACCTTCATTAATTTGTTTTCTAATTGAAGGTACCAAGACAATTTCACAAGAAGGCACTCGAATGAGGCGGCACCCCTCCATAGGGCCTTTTCCTCGCAAGGGGAAAGAGAACCTTTGCTAAG
>NW_026018159.1:0-1204 GCF_020466585.1 Dendroctonus ponderosae
AAAAATAGCCTTCGTACTCATTATTTTCCAGCCTGAGCCAGGAGGGGCGCTGGCTTTATGCCCGATTAAATTGAAAACAAAAGTTACGGATCCGGACAGACAAAGGGCATCTAATGAAATGGAAAAAAGCGTTGCACATTAATTAAATTTTGATCGTCTGCAACTGTTTTCAGCAGATAACCATTTATGGAAATGCGGCTGTTTAAAAACAGCCCAAATAACGAAATAAAAAGTGATGGCATGTGGCCGAAGACTTCCCTGCGGGTTTATTGCTGAGTTTGTGTCAAACTTTCCGGCTGAAAATGCGAAAGAACTTTTAAGCTGTCTAGGCACATGGATAATAAAGTTGTTTGTATAGGCGAACTTCTGTATTGTCATTCTCCATTGGCCGGGGTGTCTGAATTTGCTATTATTCCGCCCCTTCTTTCCTTTATTAAAGCCTCTGCCTGGCTCCCAACATGTAACTAGCTTTTTATTCCGAAATAAACCACCACCAAACAAGACAAACAACTAATTTTTTGAATCGTGACAAAAACTTTTCGTCTGCTTCTTCATTGGAAACTTTCTGAGTTGCGTTCACATTCCTATGCCTAAACATGCATAATCTAGTCCGTCGTTAGGAGATTAGCGATTAGAGAAACTGGTTTCTTGACTGGTAAACTTTTTTGTCTCATAAATAACGTCGCATATCTCTCGTCGCTAGACACTCTCTATAAACACCCATTTAGGCTCACATTTGTGTACTTTAAACGTCGCGTAACGATGCTCTAACCAAAGCAATGTGTCGGGAACGGCTTCTAAAGGTTATTTAAATGTGTTTTTGCTTTCAAAATATGCTCAAATATATGGATGTTGCGCCTGCCTGCAGACAAAAAACCCCGCATTCTGGACAGTTTCGTTCTTTAACGTTAATCCGAAAAGAGACCATGGTTGGGAGTTCACATAAAATAGTCGTTAAGCACGACAGAGTAAAGTCGTTGGTGATTTGCATTTCTTTGGAATATTAAAAAGGACGTGGGGGTAATGACGAAAGAGAACAGACGAGTGCACAAGGGCAGAAATTAATGTAGTAAAAGTTTGTTTTTGGAATAGCAGTAAACAACAATTACAAAACAAAATAACCAGCGGCAGATAAGACGCTCCATAGTCAATGCATCAAAAATTTTAATTAAACTCTGGCATTGAAACTATCTATACTGCCCTG
>NW_026018160.1:0-108 GCF_020466585.1 Dendroctonus ponderosae
CGCCAAAGTAATTTCCACTAAACATACATTTCTTAATTATATTGACTTATTACCTATAATTAAGCAGCTTAACAATACTGAAACACATTTTAATGTTATAAAGAAAAA
>NW_026018160.1:1105-1203 GCF_020466585.1 Dendroctonus ponderosae
AAGAAAGCAAGAGTTTTCTCCCAATGCAAAGTCGACCAATACCACGATATCACTCAACCAACCCTAGTAAAGATTGGAAATCACTGTAGTATCCAAAT
>NW_026018161.1:0-247 GCF_020466585.1 Dendroctonus ponderosae
CTATTATCAAACCACCATATCAAAGACAACTCCCCAAACATAACCGCGGACGGCCACATAACTAAACCCAAACATGACGCAAAATACTTGGGCGTAATACTAGACCATAAACTAAAATTCACAAAACACTTAAAAAATGCACGGACTGAAATCATTAAACGGACAAAACACTTCAGATCATTGACATACAAAAACAAAGGCATCAGTACCAAAACAGCAACCCAAATATATAAATCCATCTGTAGAC
>NW_026018161.1:380-1203 GCF_020466585.1 Dendroctonus ponderosae
TCCTTTACGAACGTACCAACATAACCAAAATAACTGACAGACTAATAAAACTTCAAATGAAATGGAAAGATAATCCTAACAGTTTGACAATAATAAACCCACTATGTATAACTAGACAAAATAGACAATCACGATACCACTTTCCCACCTCGACACTATTTGAGTTTTGTTATAATTGAGAGTTATTTTGTTATTTTATTCATATTATTATAGATATAAGGAAAAAATATTTTATATAAAAAAAAAATCTTGTAAACAACATAGGCGGAAAGACCATGTGGTCAATAGCCTTTTTTCATATGAAAATACAGATGATTTATATACATATATATATAGTTTTGCATTAATAGACGAATAATTAGGTTCAGACAACCTTACTTGTCTCTTATGCGAAAATTTTTCGTGTGTGGTTTTCTCACAGGATCTGGAGATCTGGTGATCCCTAGCATCTTCACTGCTTCAAGTCCACAACAGCGACATTACCTGTAGTATAGAACACGAAATAATAAAATAATCAAATGTATTTAATTTAAACATCAACATACCTTTACATTTTTGCCGTATCTTATGCGAACATTTTTCGTGTGTGGTTTTCTCACGTGATCCCTAGCGTCTTCAATGCTGCAAGTCCAGAACAGCGGTATCACCTGTATGTTTAGAACAAAAAATAATGAAATAATCAAATGTATTTCATTTAAACACCAACATACCTTTCCATGTTTGCGGGGTTTAAGCCATAATTATACCGTAATTTCCGTCTTGAAGACACATCATAACACTGAGGCACAAGCACGGTTTTTATATTTTGACTCATATTTATTTT
>NW_026018162.1:0-1121 GCF_020466585.1 Dendroctonus ponderosae
CCAATATTTAATTGGACCCTATTTTTTTGAAGGACATCTAAATGGTTTGATGTTTCTCCAGTTTCTAATAAACCATCTCCCAATATTATTAGAAGCAGTCCCTTTCAATATTAGAACCAACATGTGGCTTCAATTGGATGGAGTTCCGCCTCATTATCACTGCGAAGTCCGGTAATTTTTAAATGCCAACTTTCAAAACAGGTGGATTCGCAGAAATGGGTTTCAAAATTGGCCCCCCAGATCTCCGGAGTGAACTCCACTAGATTTCTTTTTGTGGGGGTACATAAAAGGAATTGTCTACCATACGCTTCCGACAACTTCACACGATATGAAAACACCCAAAAGAGACGCTTTTAAAACTGTAACTCCGCAAATGTTGTCCAGATTTAGCAGTGGTTTTGAAAAAATAATTTACAAGTGCCTGGAAATGGATGGTCAACATTTCGAACATTTGTTATAAATAATTTGCCTTTGTTTTATGTTATTGCTGATATGTTATTTAACCTTTTAATTAAGAAAATACCAAATGGTGCACAGAACCATTATTTGGTGTATTTTGTAAAAAGGCAAAAACTTAGTTATCAACATAGTACCATTCGATAGGTAATTAAAAATTGCATTTCTTGGTAAGCTAAAAAATATGGGATTGAATTTAAATTAATCAAGTTATAGCCACTTAAAGTTCTTATTTGATTAGTTTTGTGAACTTGATTAGATTTGTGGACACCCTGTATAAAATGGTAAGTTTATTATCATTGGGATATAAAATATGATTTCTTGTTACAGTACACTACAAATTACGTTTACGTAACTTAATGCAATAATATTGTAACGGAAATGGCCTGGGGTACTCACGTTTGGAATGGGGGATCGAAATTCATGGTGTTTCAGTAAATGGGAGCCCCATTTGGGCCCCATTTACTGTCAAATATGACACTGACAAGCGGGAAGTTTCGCACCTGTTCTGGAGATTTCTAGAACTATCTGGAATACCTGGAGAAAAGGATATAAGCGACGACGAGAACCAGACGGGGAAGTGAAGTGACAGGAGCGACCGAGTGCAGAAGAAGGTTAAACCCGCGAGTCGGAAACGCGTGTTTTCCTTGTGTTACTGTTATTGT
>NW_026018163.1:0-1202 GCF_020466585.1 Dendroctonus ponderosae
TATATGATTGTAGATTTATTAGTTACTAGAATACTGTCTTTCTAAGCAAGACAAAATTTAGATTTTGTCAATATCGGTTTATCAGTGATGTGATATCAGGGGTGTGACAATTCAGCACTTTTCCATGATTGACATTGGAGCAGGAGACAACTGCTGCTTGTCTTTATCTACGTTTATCTCTGGTTACGTGCATTACGTCTTTTTCGAAAAGTTGAGAATATTGAAAATCCATATTAATCGATACGAAAAATAAATATAAGTCAAAATATAAAAACCGTGCTTGTGCCTCAGTGTTCAAGACGGAAATTACGGTATAATTATGGCTTAAAACCCCGCAAACATGTAAAGGTATGTAGGTGTTTAAATTAAATACATTTGATTATTTTATTATTTCTTGTTCTAAACATACAGGTGATACCGCTGTTGTGGACTTGAAGCATCGAAGATGCTGGGGATCACCAGATCTCCAGATCCAGTGAGAAAACCACACACAAAAAATGTTCGCATAAGAGACAAGTAAGGTTGTCGGAACCTAATTATTCTTCTATTAATGTAAAACTATTATCTGTATTTTTTTATTTTTGCCAGTTTGATTTTGGTTGATTTCTATTTTGCGATAAGCATGTTTTCTTGGATCGAAGGAAAGCAACAAAAGTAAAATGAAAGTAATGTATCAATGCAAATTGCTATACCTAACTGTATTTCTACACAATAGAATTGTCTATCAATGTAAAACTATTAACTGTATTTTGTTGTTGTGACAAATAGTAAAATTTGTAATTGCTTATAGAATTTTTGTTAAGAGCATATTGCAAAACACTTTAATTGATCGAGAACAAAATGAAAGGGCAAAAGCCGCAGAGCGGGAACATGTAAGGAATATCAAATAATAAGTGCAGTTTTTTAGATAAAGGTTTGGTTTTTATCTCACAGTCACACATCATTGCGACAACCGCAAAATTGCTGAAAATGTTAATTTAGATTTTTAGTCCGTAGTTATAAGCTATATTTTAATTTATTTATTATCCATTTAATTCGTTTTAGATTAGTTGTAAGTAACTCTTGTTGTTGAAAAATTACATCAGTAAATACTTAAACATGTGATTAAACTAATAAGATGAAATAAAGTATCGTTTTTCTTTCGTTACATATATGTATGTATATTCCCTGAACATACCATATACATTCACTGAACATACACA
>NW_026018164.1:0-1184 GCF_020466585.1 Dendroctonus ponderosae
GGTGCCCGATATTTTTTTTAATGCTTGGCACTTTCAGGTGTTTGTTCACTCTATTCCTGGTCCCATGAGTGTGACTAATATAAGTTTTGAAGTTATTTGATTTATGGATATAAATACATGTAGACAAAACGTAAATCGAGCGCAGATTGAATACCTCCTCAGAATAGAGCTGCTGAGTTGGGAATCTTTTTTGCTTTCTATATATAACTCTTAAAATAAAATTCTGTACTACATTAAGTTGCATTATGCCCACTTGCACCAAACATTTAAGGAAGACTTAAGGTTATGCTTAGCATTCAGTTCGAGCCTAACTGCAAAAATGGATTGCACCAACCGATGACACGATCTTAAGTTCGTCTGAAAATCTTAAATTTAAGGACTCGTTCTTGAGTACTTAAGCAAGTCATGCTTAAGTACTCAAGAACGCCCGAGCTTCTTCCAACCTCACTTCAGTCGCTAGTTAGTCAAATATACAGCATACGTATATAAATGTGTAATCATAATGTCCTGTTTTCAAAAAATAAGTACCTACGTACATCATGAATTTTGAATTTCAACGTTTCACGAACGCCCTTTCTGACTAATTGGGAAATTGAGAGATGGCGGAGTTTCATTTGGCTGTTCTTTTTCAATCACCATCAAAAGGAGCAAGTGATTTATCCACGCCATCCAAGGTTTTATTATTTACAATAGATAATAATATTTTATCTGCATTGCCCCTTGGAACCGAAGGCACAACTCGTCCGCCACCAGTTTTATAAAGTTTTTTTTCTGATTGGAAATCTGCTTCCGGATGTCTTCTTTTTGGTAATTGTAGAATTTCCTGATTGTTGCTGTCGTACGCGGTATTGTTGTTTAAAAATTAATTATTAATTGTTATAACAAATAGCATTAAATTCGCCCGTTATTTTCTAGCATGTTGGCGGCTTTTCTTGGGAAGACAGAGCATTTGTTTTTTTTTATTTTCGATCACTTATCGATGATCTCAATGAAACGCGACGAGCTGTAAGAGAGTATCTCTTTCAGGAGCGCTGAAATTAGTAGACCATTTTTGTTTTGCAGCCATTAGTAAAACAAAATTTTAAAAAAATCTCGAATTTCGGTTAGAAACAACACAGACATACAGAACAGAACGAAAAATACAGAGTTGCCGGTTATTGCCTGAAGCTTAGCTAAGAACACGT
>NW_026018165.1:0-4237 GCF_020466585.1 Dendroctonus ponderosae
TGACAGTGTTTACAGTTTTGATAATTTTATTATTTACGACGATGCGATACTTCGATTCGATACGAGTACTTTATTTCGATACCAAGTATTGGTATTGAAAGAACGATTCAATTACCAAAGTACTCGGTATTGAAACAAAAGTATCGAATACCTACTTCTATTTACTTGTATCGAATCATCCCTATGCAGATCACGGCCCAAGCATTCTTAAATCCGAAGTCGAGAAAGCAGAAACAATTAAAATAAAGAAAAACGGCCCCGATGGAATTCCGACCGAGTTGATAAAACTACTTGATTAAGAAAGCATAACTGTTCTAACAGCATTCTTCATCCATATCTTCCAGACGGGAAAACTGCCTAATGACTGGCAGAAATCGATTTTCATTGCCTGGCCCAGAAACAACAAGGCATGCAGGTGCAATTACGTCCGAATGATTAGGCTAATGAGCCACACTTTCAAGACCCTTAAAGATAATACTTAGCAGAGTGTATTCAGTGTGTGATACGGTCATTGGCCGGGAACAATTTGTACTTCGTAGCGGACTGGGAACACGCAAAGCCCTTTTCTGCATGAGGACATTATTGAAGAAGAGTTGTGAGTTTCGGAAAAACATTCATGTGCCCTTTTTGCCTTCGAAAAAGCGTTCGATCGAATCGAATACACAAAACTCTTCCAATGTCTAGTCATGCAAAGTAGACTATTATGATATGCGTTTTTTTATAAACCTGTCGTATAACCAGGCTGCAGGATGGCGGACAGCGTCACTGACGATATAGCAATAGGACGTGGTGTCTTTTGTCTCCCATATCTCTTCTGCTATGAAAACATACTATTTTACGAGGCCTTATATGGTAAGACGGAGGGAGCAAAGATAGGAGACGAAATTATAAACCACATAAGATACGCAGATGACACCTCCGTCATTGCAGAATCTATGGACTATCAAACAACTATAGACAAGAATAGCCTCCAAGACACTAGCAACGACAATGGAACCAAACTTGTCGACCTGGCTACGTCCCACAACCTCTTAATAAAATCAACCATGTTCGAACACAAAAACATATACAAAGAGACCTGGATTTCAAATGACAGATTCACAAGAAACCAAATAGACCACGTCATAATAGATAGAAGACATGGTAGTAACTGCTTGGACGTCAGAAGACTCAGAGGAGCAGACGCAGATACGGACCACTTCCTAGTAAGGGCAAATATTAGAATGAGAATCTCCACTTTCCCAACGCCTAAGAAAGAGACCAGAACAATTTGGGCTACGGGAAAACTAAGAACGGAAGAGACACAAGAAAGGTACCAAGAAAAATAAAGGAGCCTCAAGACGAAAACAGCATGGAGGAATTATGGGCTAACATTAAAGAAGCAATAACCACCGTATCCAAACACGTACTTGGAAAAAAGACAAAACCGGCGAAGGAAATGGTTCGATGATGACTGCAAGAGGACACTAGAAACACGGATCTTCACTAAAATGCTTCAACATCCAACAACACCTAATATAGAAGAATGTAGACATTAAAGAACAGCAGCTCGCAGAATGGTGAAACGGAAAAAGATGGAATACCAGCTATCAATAATAAGGGGCATAGAAAAAAATAGACAGAATAACGGAACAAAAGAGTGTTTTACCGAAATCTCAAAACAGAAAGCAAGATACCAACCCAGAGATGAAAATTTTCTCACAAAAAATAATGTAGAACTCATAACCAATGAAAAGAAGATTCTAAATACCTGGAAGAAATACTTCTGTGAACTGGTCAATGATAAAGAAAAATGCAAATACGACACCAACAAATATACCAAGGGCCGAAATAGAAACACCGCCACCGTCGTACGAAGAAACGGTGAAGGCAATAACGAAATTGAAAAATAACGAACCTTCAAGCAGTAACGGCATTCCTGCCGAATGCATACAATCTGGCGGAGAAACACTTCATAGGCCATACATAAGCTCTTATACTTATACAAATCATCTGGAGGACAGAGGCCCTGTCAGATGAGTGCAAAGAAAGCGTAATTGTTCCTATATATAAAAAAGGAGACAAAAGTAAATGCACAATTAGAAGAAGTCAACAGAAAACTCCACCAAATGTTTATTGATGTCGAACAGGCATTCAGACAGAGTTAGATCAAAGTTGTGGCAAGCAATGCAAGAACTTGGATTCCCAAAAAAGCTTATATCGGTGACAAAAGTATGTATGGAGGATACACGATGTAAGGTAAGAGTGGGACAGAGTCTCTCCGACTCCTTCAGTATCAGTAATGGTCTCAAGCAAGGTGGCGCCCTCTCACCTCAACTCTTTAACATAGCACTGGAATATGTAATTAGGAATTCCAAAATCGAGAAGGCAACTGCTATCTTTCATCAAGAGAGACCAAACCTGCTTCTGGCTTTTGCAGACGATGTCGAAGTGATTGGCAATAGCAGGATCAAACTCAAAGAGTCCTTTATAAAGTTCGAAAATGAAGCTAAAAGGATAGGCCTCAAAATAAATTAGAACAAGACCAAGTATATGTACCTCAGTAGACATAATCGGAACTGAGATAGAGTAGGACAAAACTTCTCGGAGACTACAACTTTGAGAGGACAAGACAATTTAATTAACTCGGTACAAGTATTAGTGAAAATAACAACATCACAGAAGAGATAAATAACAGGATACAGGCTGCAAACAGATGCCGCTTTGCTTCAAAACCTAATAAAATTTAGAATACTAATCAGAAAAACTATGCTGAACATATACAAAACAATTAAGCAAGCGAAGACCGACTTAATGTCTTTGGAGGAAAGTACTGAGAAAAATATTCGGCCCAACTAGAGACGAAAATACAGGGCAATATAGAATAAAAACCAACCAAGAACTCATAATAAACATAACCAGCATAATAAACGAAATAAAGGCCAAGAGATTACAGTGGGCAGGACACGTAAAAAGAATGCCAGATGATAGAATGGTGAAACTGGTGTGGGAGGAGGTTCCAGGGGAAAACGTCCATTAGGGCGGCCCCGCCTCAGATGGAGAGATAATATTGCAAAAGACCTAAAAGCCATGAATATCGAAGATGGCCCCGATCGGATGCTTGATAGAGAAGAATGGAGACGTGTGGTTGAGTCGGCAAAAACCCACCCAGGGTTGTGAAGCCACAGATGATGATGATGATGAAGTGCAAATTTCGAAATGCGTTAACCTCAGGCATTCCCGGGACCGGTTTCAAGCATATTAGCTCTCATCAGCTGGGTTCAGCCTGAAATGAGCGATTCCGAAAACTTCACATAACCCTTCGAGCTGGTGGATGAAGTCCGCCACAAGCTCAATTCGAGGCGTAGCACAGTGAGGCACAATGAGTTATAACTCACCAACTCACAGAGCGGCATCAACTCAAATTCGCAACTCAACATAGTGTTACTCAGGCCTACATGGAACTACTTTCCAATCTACACCATGTTACAATTACAAATTCAAAATCAATAGATTATGGTTTCCATTGATCATTTCATTTCAACTAGGTAGTAGCATCTTATGTAAATTTATTTTTGAAGTGATAACTTTTTATGGTCAGGGTGAACCGATTTTTCTCGGTCACGGCGAGCCGTAACAGCAGCTCCCACTCCGGCCTCTTCGCGCCTGAGGCTTGGGACGCACATATGCACTTTGAATTCGACATTTTTTTCTTAGTGCGGGTGCATCTGTAGATCTGATAAACTTTCCAAATACACATTGCGTTATTAAACTGACAGTGATTTTGATTTATCAATTATTGAGTGTGATATTACTGTGTTCGGTGCAGTTTATTTTATAACGCTGCTAACAATGAATCAACAAATTATCAAGGGAGAAGCTGCAGATACTGCAAATACTAGGTTAAGGGTGCTCATGTACTAAATGCCTGTTGGATTCGCCTTCTTTTAAATTTCCAATTAAAGTACACACACAATTATACACACTAAAGCAGTTTAAGTGCAAAAAAATGCGGATCGTCCTTCAATTTGCAAAAAAATGTATTACAAACTTTTGAAAATCATCTTCAAACGACCGGGTATTTATCATTGCAAATGAGATAGCACATTGCCGTGTACTGTTAAATATTGTTTTGAGAACTAACAATCGATGTTGTGCAACAAAATTGTGCCTAAGATCCACTACAATAAAGTTTTTGAAAAACTGTTGAACCTATTTTAAATCGCCTGATTGATTGTGGACGCAAATTCGTATCAAG
>NW_026018165.1:5236-7549 GCF_020466585.1 Dendroctonus ponderosae
TGACGCACACCATTTTTTTATTTATGTAATTTATAAACTTTAAAAAATCTAAGAATACTTACGAAATTCCGCGTTCCACGCAGCTACAACCGACACCACATAGATACACCATAGGGAGTCTACGTATTTAGGTAAGGGCAGATCCGGCTTGGCCGGTGGAACGGAAGGCATGATGATTACAGCCAGTGTTACAAGCCCTGAAAACAACTGAACTAATTAAGTAAAAAAAATATTATTTATTACTTAAATATTATACCAACCCAACCCTTCACCTAATGAATATCTAGCAACTTTTTATAAGTTGCTATGAGGATTAGTGAGTTAAATAAAACAATAAAACGACAGTCATGATGTCGTAATTCAATTTTATCAAGCTTTTTATATGTGTAATTCTACTGAAGATTAGTAGCATCAATGCACATTTCATGTTCCATAAACAATATTTTCTTGCCAAAAGTTTTTACTTATCTGCATTTACGCATGTTCTCACCGAGTAAACAAAATGTTTGCTTTGATGCATCGACCTTAAACAAAAGAGCCTTTAACCTTGCGGTTAAACAGAAAGCAATGGAAAGCAGCAAATAATAAATATTTAATTTTACAGCTTACAGTGATTCCTAATGGAAATATGCAAAAATATTAAAAACTGTTCTATTAGTGCACCAAAGATCTACAATTCAAAAGTATCAACCGTTTTCTAAAAGCTATTTCTAGCGCGAGAGTATGATTAGATTGATAGATGATTACTATTGATTGCTGACAATAAATCGCAATTGTAAATTGGTTATGACTGAGCGGCTTAATATATTTTCCGAACAAAATTGATTGTTCAATAGATGATAAATTGACAAATGAATGTGATTTATTGAATGTTTCGAGCAGTTTGCATATTGCTAATATGTGTTGATTTGAATAGGCTTCTTCCACTAACTTGTCAGGAAATGGAGCATCGGTTGGCAGCTGACTTTATTTAACAGCAATGTTGTTCACTGATCCATAAGATTAAAGCGAATGCATCGATGCATGTTTATTCCAGTGCAGGCTTAATATCAACGTGATATTGAAATTGAATGTATAAAAATATAATTTTTAAATAATAATTTTGTAACCCTTTGTCCACTGATTTCCCAGTTAACTAAAAGTAAGCAAGGTCAGGAAAATTCCACATCCTGATTTTCAATTCAGTTCAATCTAATGTAGTCGACGTCATATTAAAAGCATTTTCGGTGCCAAGTTGACAAAGTTCAAATACCTGCCACAAGTCTATATATAACTTATTAACTATTTCTTACGAGTTCTCATATGACCAGCGATGAGAAAACAATTTAACAAAAATGTTCAACTAATAAAATAAAATCAAGTGGGGTTGCACAGGCTACGTTTACTGTAACACTGACCAAACACAACAGAGCTGAATGCATGTGGGTACGGAAATGCGTTCTAGTGTGCCCTTGAAAGTTAATAGCAATTAATTACTTAAGTTGAATTTAATGTTAAAAGCGATTATCGTGGCACAGCATAGAAAATGAAAATTTACATCTAACACAGTTTTCAGTGTAGGACAGGATTCTCGGAAGCCCAGCAGTGGAAATTTGCCGGATATGAACAGTAATGATTTTACACACACAGAACTCAAAAAAGTAGTAAGAAAAGTTCATGTAAACATGTCCGCAAATACTTCGTTTATGAGACATACACGATGTAGAAGTTGGTAATTTTTTTTCGTTTTTTTGGTCCAAGTTCTGCAGTTTTCCAGGTATTTGCTTTAAGTTTAGAGTGTTAGTATTAATGGTATTAATGGTAGATTGATTAACAGTGCGTATTATTTTATTTGTGACAAGTAATAAACTTCTGGCATCGTTCTAATAATTGCTCCAACTTGTTAGCAAATAACGCGAAAACTGTGGTATAGGGTAACTTCGCCAGTAAGCCGGACACAGCCAGTAGTCGGACAAAACGTATATATTTGAAAATAACTTAAAAAATGTTACTTTTTATAAAAGCCCACTTCCTTGGTACGCACAAAAAGTTTGTAGTAGTAAGAGGGAACATAACTCCTAAAAACGCTTTGCATATTCTTACAATCGTATCAGTCGTCAACGATGTTAAAAGTTACTAGAACGGAAAAACGAAATAAAATTCATAATTTCGACATCGTAATCTCGCAATGGCGCTTTTGCGGGGATATACAGGGTGATTCAAAATTGGCGTCATTCCTTTTAAGGGGTGATAGAGGCTAGTAGTACGAGAAAAATATTGAAAATGTTCTTTTCCATAATTTCTAGAAGATATTAACAGTTGAAGATCAAATTT
>NW_026018165.1:8548-10563 GCF_020466585.1 Dendroctonus ponderosae
TACATTTTCAGCTAACGCTATACTTTATTGCACAACTGGCAACTGTGCTAGTCTACAAAATAAATACATTTTTGTAACTTTTAATTTTCAAGTCTGAAATCTGCTGCAAAGCATCTTGTAATTATAAGGAAGATTTATAAAAAAAATAATTAAATGACAAAGACTAAATAAGCTATATTTAATCACATTTAGCAGACAGGAAAAAAACACGCCCGGCAGTGATTTCGACTGACGTCACGCAAATCGACGCAAGATTCTACCTTGTATTCATTCATTGTATCATGGGCTTACATCACAGTAGAGATGACACGAAATACTTCCCAGGTATTTTGGGACAGATATCGATATGGAACAGTCGGTACATATTATCGATATTTAAAATAACATGTGTTTTGAAATAACAGGATTCGCCTACGATACTGGTCAGTACCAGTACAGCATCTGGGATTTCGATATTTCAACAAAGCAAAAAGGCAAATACCTGCATACAGCAAATACCTTCATAAATCGATAAAACAATTTTTTTTTCTTATAGTTCTTTTGGTTTTGCTTCAAAACATCTCACTATAACTTTTTTTGCAAGTGTTTGTATATTTTATTAGTGGTATAAATTTTAGTTTCAAATATTCATAACTTTTTGTTCATTTCTATTTGTTACATAACAAATATAAATGAACAAAAAGGATCTTGACCGATTCTAAACAAATTTTTCTTGTCACGTCGGAGAGACTTCTCTTAGGCTGTATTTTACTCGTAAAGAGTTATACTACAACAACGTACAATAAATGAAAATTTCATTACTGACTGACCAAAAAAGTTATGGTACGATTTTCTTGAAACGAAACTAACTCGAACGATTTTTTTATTTTTGAGTAAACTAATGAACGGATTTGAATGTAGTTTATCCGATATCATAGATATTTTTAATACTTGAGAAAAAAAGAACTTTTTTCAATAGCATCAACGGTTCAACAGTTATGCACAAAAAACAGGCTTTCGCACTTTCTTTAATTATTTATAAATAATTGTTTATAAACAATGTTCCACAGCAGGAAATCGAGCACAAACTATTGTCTCAATATTCTGACATCCTTCCGAACAAATTCCAATAATCTTTTAAATTCATATATATTTTTAGTTTCCGAAACAGGCCTTTTAAAGTCTAATCCGACTGGAGTGAAAATAAGCTTCAGCCCGGTTTCAGCTACAAACCAATATTTATCATGGGCCAAAATAACATGCGACAAAAAATGACAGATACTTGGAATAAGTACGAGCTTGGAACAGTCACACATGGAACCTGTGCCTGAAAAATACTGGTTTGCGTCATTCCGAGCGCAAAACCCTACTGATGAGCAGTTGAGTAAAACTAGAATCTAGAATGTCTTCCATTTTTATAAAACAACAATAACTTAACGTTACGGCGTCTAGTAATAGGGAGTTTTTAGGCCCTTTAATTGCAACACGTTTTACGTTATCCGTTATTCTGAGCATGCGCTTTAGTAAAGAAATATCCGTTTATCTTATTAGAGGATAACGTGTGCCTTTATTTACGTACGAGTAGCGGTAACGTTAATACGCATCACGTTAAAAAGCAAAACGACGGTGTTGACATATTTGACTTATTTCTAATATTATTAATAAAATAAGAGGCTATAATAGAATAAGAAATATTTGTAAATTTAAATAAGACTTTCTCATTGATTAGTTTACGCCATTATTGCGTAATTACGGATTTTATGTGAAAATTGTTTAGGCAAATTTGAACTTTTGCAACACTACTAACATCCCAAGCACAGGATCTAACTTCTAACCCATAACCTAACTATTTTATTTTTAATTTTTATTTAATATGTTCGGAATATGTTCGTTCTGAAACCTAAAATTGATAAGGCAATCTCTGGGCTCAATATTTTCTAAATTAAAAATAGCTAGATTAAAGCAGTTTCAATGTTTTCTTCCGTCTTAGCCACTTTTTGTTTAATAACAATACAAACTTAAACTAGCTTTGAAAC
>NW_026018165.1:10663-11764 GCF_020466585.1 Dendroctonus ponderosae
CTATATGATACAGAGTGTCTCAGAAAAGCGAGGCAAGATCAAATTTTATTTTTTTAAATAGAACTACTTATTTTACAGTAGCTCATTTCAGCTTGAAACGCTGCATATGCACCGTAAATTGTTTTTTTCTTACGTGCGACGTTGGCAGATTACAGCCATTTTAGTAAAATTTTGCTTAAAAACATGGTATCTAAAGATTCATTGTGTAAGCAAAAAAAGCAGTTAGACATACAGAAAAATACGTCTTTCCAATCGGCACAGATCCTTTAAGAATTCTATTAAACCAAAATATTAATATGTACATTGTACAGGGTGTCAACAATGTGGACTTCAATCTAAAACTTTTTAACGCAATATAACTTTTGTTTTTCAAATGGAAGAATCTGTATATTAATATGTCATTAGATAGACAATTTACAAAGTTACAAGTTTGCATTTACACTTTAAGCTGTGAAATCAACCGTTTTCAAATTATAAATTGTTTTATTTAAAAATTTCTAAAAGTTATTACATTTTGTAAAGTGGCTATGTAATTCATTAGATAAGTGTCAAAATTTGATGATACTTGACATAATCAATGAAGAAAAGGGCAACGCTTTATAAAATGCATGGAATTTTATAGCAAAAAATGCAATAAAACTGCATACGTCTATAAAAATAAAAATATGAAATTATGCCTACAGTGATATTTTAAAATAAATGTTCAATATGATTTCCGTTAACATTTAAGCAACCATTAATATCACAGCTGATATAATTACATAATATTATTTATCAGGTGGCACAGTGGTCAAGAACGCATGACCTCAACGACTTATTTAAGAGATTGTGAGAATGAGGTACAAGGTGAATCCATTTTTATTCAGAAAAATGAATGGGGCTGTAGAACTCATAAAAGAAATGGGTCATATACATACAGGGTGATTCGAAATCGGCGTCATTCCTTTTAAGGGGTGATAGAGTTTCCCTTGGGGAGTATGAGAAGAATATTGAAAATTTTTTCCCCAAAATTTCTAGAAGATATTAACAGTTGAAAATCGAATTTCAACTTTGTTATTAAGCATTATTTTGAAATTGTTCCATGTTTAATTGGTAGCATAT
>NW_026018165.1:11864-13501 GCF_020466585.1 Dendroctonus ponderosae
AATTGTTTAATTTATTCCTCCGAGCTTCGAGGGACGCTTCCTTAACTTCGAGGGACGCACGTTAAGTTCGATAGCGGCATGTGATTTGATGCTGTTATTCTGAAGCGCTATTTCTTAATATAACGTTCGTCCATAGCGTGCGCCTGTTATAATATAAAGGTTTTACTGATACAACACACCAGTTGGAGCCACATAACGTGTTTGACGGATAACACGCACGTTAAAGTTAACGTGAGTGATACAGCACAGGGCTGATTCAAACAGAATCAATTTGAAGATTGAAGAATTTGAGAATTTTAAAGTTTTTTTTAATATAAAATAAATAGTAATTAGTAATACCCAGAGTTTTCACTACTTTTCAGATTCTCATGATAATTCCAATTAACTGATTAAGAACTCACACGCGTTTATAGAAATCCATAGAGAAACCAAAGCTGAAAATACTTTATTTTTTTGCATGCATACACAATTAATTTGATATTTCAAACGGCTGGCTGCAATCAGCTGGGTCCCGGCTAAATTACGCGCACAATATGAGCTTATCAGTTTCGTCTACTATTACCTGTATGGACGTAATTCTGCTAAGTTTTCAACCTTGAATGAATTACTTGTTTGTTTTCATTGAAATTTTCTACTTTGGTGGCAGTTCGGCAACATGGCTGACCAGTATACAATGTTTGACTGCGCGTACCCTGCGTGCAGGCATGTGCGCGTGCCACAGCAGATCGTACCGTAAAGCATTACCGAATGCTTACAGCTGTCACTTAGGGTCGATTGCGGTAAAATTAAACGATTTTGACATATATTTTTTATCTATTTTTAGATAATTATCTTTTTTCGACCTACAAATTTTGTTATTGTAATCATTGAATAAGCTACTTTACATTGTAGTAAGTTGAAGTGAAAGAAACAAAAATTCAATTTTGAAAAATAAATAATTATAAAGTTGTTAATTTATAATAAACATTTACCCAACAACTTTGGGGTACTTAATCGAAAATATCTAAGGCCGGTTGTCCTTTGGATGCGGTTTCGTGCGAACTGCGTTCGTCCGAAATCGGACGACTGATTTCGTCAGATTTTGCATAAGTGGGTATCACAGAACCCCCTTAGAATTGAAACTGCCATAATAGATTTTGAATATAAAGGGTAGGAAAAACTTTCTGACCAGATGCAAGAACCTTGCCGTCACACCAAAATTTATACAGGTGAGAAGAAGGGAATTTAATTTTGGGAACGGACAGAATCAAATAAAATATTTGAAAATCCTGGATGTATTCTATATGCAATGTTTAAATATAATACTGAGCGATTGTTGTTCCAAACTGAATGAAATTAACAAGGACATTAATAATGTTAAAATATCTTTACAACAAAAAACATGCCATCAAAATAAAATAAAAGTGTTTTATGAACAACAAGAACAAAAATATGAAACTGTTTTCAACAAGATTAAAGCAAAACAAAAAAATAAACTAGAAAAACTCTTAACAAAGAAACATGGTAGAACAAACGAATGTAACATTAATGAAAATTGGATAAAGAATTTGACTTCACTAAACATACCGAATAACATAAAATACATCTTATCACTTGGACCAAGGTTTTCCATAAATAAGTCTCATTATGGTCCAATT
>NW_026018165.1:13601-14779 GCF_020466585.1 Dendroctonus ponderosae
AATATAATACTGAGCGATTGTTGTTCCAAACTGAATGAAATTAACAAAGACATTAATAATGTTAAAATATCGTTACAACAAAAAACATGCCATCAAAATAAAATAAAAGTGTTTTATGAACAACAAGAACAAAAATATGAAACTGTGTTCAACAAGATTAAAGCAAAACAAAAAAATAAACTAGAAAAACTTTTAGCAAAGAAACATGGCAGGACAAACAAATGTAACATTAATGAAAATTGGATAAAGAATTTGACTTCACTAAACATACCGAATAACGTAAAATACATCTTATCACTTGGACCAAGGTTCTCCATAAATAAGTCTCACTATGGTCCAATTTCAGAAATCATAACAAGCATTGAACATGGAATCTTCTCATTAAATAATGAGGCAAAGGACGAGATCAGAAATAAATTGTGTAACATCTTAACAAATTTCAAAGGTAAAATAAAACAAAACACAAATAAAAGTATGGTATGTCATGTTAATGGGCTGATAAATGAAACAAAAAAATTTATGTATGAAAACACAAACATTTGCATACTAACAGCAAATAAATGTAACAAAACTGTAATTATGTTAAAAAGTGAATACAAAACTAAAATGCTGGGCTTAATAAATGATATAAACATATAAACCGGAAAAAAAGATCTTACTACCAATATACAAACAAAACCAAATAAAATAATAAATTTATGGCATAAAAATCAATTCATAACAGATAGCTTGAAACGAACACTATCTTGCAACAATGGCCGAGCACCATTTATATATGGCCTACCAAAACTTCATAAGGAAAACATTCCATTACGACCGATAGTTAGTAACATAAATGCTCCAACGTACCAATTATATAAATATCTGTCAGCAGTTTTGAGTAATGTATTGGGAAAGTCACAATATTACATTAAAGACTCATAGAGTTTTTGTGATTTTATAAAACAACAAAAAATACCAAAGAATCATCGGATAATATCACTGGATGTTGTATCATTATATACAAATATACCAATAGATTACTCAATAAGTTGTATAAAAAATAAATGGGCAGAGATAAAAGAACATACAACATTACCCGAAAAAGAATTTATTGAGGCGGTAGAATTGTGTTTAAAATCCACATATTTCCAGTACGAAAACAAGTTCTATTCACAGATATATGGAGTAGCAATGGG
>NW_026018165.1:14879-16661 GCF_020466585.1 Dendroctonus ponderosae
TCCATTCATGATCAAAGTACGTTGGTAATAGCAGACATTTTATTTTAGCACACCTCGTATTTTAGAGTTCTTTTTCAAACATAAAATGAATCAAGTCCGCCATATAGATCATAAATATGATAAAATTATGTTTTATGCATCCTGCAATAGTGAAATCAGGTTCCCCACAATCTATTTCTGATGTTGGAATAGTATTTCCAAATTTAGTAAATGATAGTGAATTACAAGGTCTGGACACAGAATGACGTCTGTTGCGAAATGTTGAAGAAATTAAAAAAATTTCTGGAAATATTTTAGAGTTTCGGAGCCAAGTACAAATATTGAAATATGGAGCTGGTACATTCGTGTTTCCAATTCTATTTGTAAGCTACTTATTCTATCTCACTTATCAGCCAAGTTGAACGGAAATTTTCACAGGTTAATCTCATGATACAATGAATACATTCATGTATTCATGTATTAATTGTATCATGGGTTAATCTAATGAAAACTAAGTTGAGAAATAAGCTAAAAACAAGTACAATTTCATATTTACTTCTTTACTGACTCATGTTTATTTTAGTATTCCTGTAAGTTTAAGCAAAAATGAGTCTACCGATTTTCTACCGAAAAGTCTCGAGCTTATCTACCTACACTCGATTTTCGGACCTGGCAACCCAACGAAAACAAAACCTCGTTTTTATCTATAAGAAAACCCTCAATTTCAAAGGTTATGTTTTGTAGTTAAACTAGTTTAAGAACTTAATCCTCGGAGGGTGGCGGATTAAAGTTAAACGCGTTTAAGGTGAAAACAGTCGACGGTGCATACCGTTTATGATTTTTAAACCGGTTTAAGGCTTAATCGCGATTAAAGTATGTCGGTGCATACGGGCATAAGTAGAGATTTAGGGATATTTCGTTCAAAGCATCGGTCTCAGATAATAAAGGTGACTCTGGGATCTGTGGCATCGAGCTTTAACGGTTTACTGTTCGTTAAAGTTCGCGGATGTTGTGTCGAAAATGGAAAAGTTTATCCAAAAGAAAAGGTCGAGATCCATCAATTTGAATTCAAAGGAAAAAGATGTTTTATTTTCCCTTGCTTGGAAATACAAGCATGTAATATAAAATAAAAAAAAACAGACCACGTGTCTGGCCGGGAAAAGGCGGAAGCTTGGGGAAGAATCACGGACGAATTCAATGCACAATCTCCAAATCTGTGCACCAGAAGTGTCGAGTCTTTAAAAAAATACTATGACAACAAAAAGAAAGAAGTCCGAAAAGATATTGCCGAAGAAAGGAAAGACATTTTTATGACCGGCGGAGGTGCTGCAAAAATCAAAGAGGATCAACATCGGAGTCTTATGCTGAGCATTATAAATAAAAAATATATGTTCGGATTGCAGAATTCTGTTGATTCCGACAAAATAATGTTTGCAGAAACTCTGCCAGGAACATCGCTACTGGGAGATGTAATGGTGGAACATCAGGTCGACGGAGACAACTATTCCGAACGGAGTACTGCCCTACCTGCCGTGGGTAAGTATATAATCAGCCCTGTGCTGTATCACTCACGTTAACTTTAACGTGCGTGTGATCCGTCAAACACGTTATGTGGCTCCAACTGGTGTGTTGTATCAGTAAAACCTTTATATTATAACAGGCGCACGCTATAGACGAACGTTATATTAAGAAATAGCGCTTCAGAATAACAGCATCAAATCACATGCCGCTATCGAACTTAACGTGCGTCCCTCGAAGTTAAGGAAGCGTCCCTCGAAGCTCGGAGGAATAAATTAAACAATT
>NW_026018165.1:16761-17903 GCF_020466585.1 Dendroctonus ponderosae
TGCTGCGTTATCGAAAATGTTATCCTGAACTGTTAAGTCGCCATAACGTGTGGACGTTAAAAATAGCATTTATGATACAGCACAGGGCTGAATGTATACGTTTTATACAGAATAAAGTTGTAGGTAGCATATCCTTACTGATTATATATTTCTATTTATAGATGAAGATGATGTCGGAAGAGGATGCGCTTGAAACCAATGTATCTGAAATCCTTGATTCGCCCGAAACTACTACCTTGCCATTATTTGAGGGACAATTTCAATGGAACAAGGCAAGCTCTTTGAAAACGCCTTTGTCCGAAAACCTAACGCAAAAGCATGTAAGTTTTTCATCAAATTAAACTAAAGTTGCTCTCAATATTATCAGGAATCTAATAAAACTTTATGCAAAGCAGCCACGCACACCCCAGATGTCAAGTGGTCGAAGACGCCCTAATACCACGGTACGAGCTCTCGCTTCATCGCTGTTAGCCGGTAAATATGATCAGCTAATGGATAAACGGCTAGCAATAGCCGACTTGGAAAAACAGAAGCTGGAAAACGATTTAAAATTTCAAAAAGAAGAACAAGCTCTGAAATTGGAGCTCTTGAAACTTCAAATCATCAATGAAAAGAAAAGATTATAAAAATATAATTTATTGTTACATATTTTTGTAATATGGTAATAATAACGTAAATGCAATGTTTAGTTTTCCTTGGACATCCATGCAGTACCTTCTATAAGTTTGCAAAATAGTCGTTCACTAATGTATTTCTAAAATTAAGATTATGGGAATTAACATTAGGGATATCAGGTATTTGTCCAGCTGCAATGAGATAATTAAGCTCATTCAAATTAACGTTTTCTGGTGGTGGAAGCTCCGGCTCATTATTTGCTCTGGCAATATTATGCAGAACAGCGGTGGCCAGAATAACTGGCATAACAGTAGACACTTTCAGTCGTAAACCGTAGGCTAGTACAGGAAAACGTATTTTCCAGACGCCAAACAGCCTCTCAATACAATTCCGCGTCCGAATATGAGACTCATTATAAAGCCGTTCAGTCCTAGTTCCAGTATTAGCCAATGGGGTTAGCAAGTATGATTTTAAAGGGTATCCGGAATCACCTATAATAATTACATATTTCATACATTATTAGAAAC
>NW_026018165.1:18003-19743 GCF_020466585.1 Dendroctonus ponderosae
CCCAATATGTACATACCTAGGATATACTTTTTATGAACTTTGATGAATATACATGCATGTATATTCCACGAACATTCATGTTAGGAATGTTCAACTCTGTATATTCCCAGGATATTCCCGCAATGTTTAGATTTTAGTTATTTGATATTCATAGAATATCAAATGCTATCTGGGAAAGCAGGTATGTTACAATCGCATGGATGTTATGAACAATCGAATACGCAGGTGCTTTTGGCTACAGCAATAATTAAAATTTGTCTTGAAAACCGTCAGCATATTAATGCGAGTGCTTTTAGATTCTGGATCACAACAAGTTTCATTACAAAGGAACTATTTGACAAACTGCGCAAGTGTGAAATTCGAAAAACGTTTCTCAAGATTGGGGTCATCGGTAATAAAACAACTGAGGTTGATACAATTGTTAACTTGACTTTAAAATCCAATGTTAACAATTATACATGGAAAACGCAATTTGCGGTTTTGGACAAAATTACATCCACTTTTCCTCATCTCTGGGTAGATCTCAGAAAGGTAAAAATAGACAAAGCGATGAAATTAGCAGATCGGCTTTATTATAGGCCGGGGAATATTGACATGCTGATTTGCATGCGCAAATAATTCTTCCGCAAGTTATAAAATTAGGTACAGGACTTCCAATTCTTCAAAATTCGGAACTTGGTTGGTTGATTTTTGGAGCAGGTCCAACTAGACACCATGAGAACGATCAGTTATGTCTTGTAGGTTACTCAGTTTCAGACGTAATTAGCGATCCATAACCATAATAAAACTTTCTTCTCAAGAGAAGACAAATTATGTGCGGATTTGTTTTTGCTCTCATATACAAGGCTAGAAAATGGTGGTTTTCAGGTAGATCTCTGAGCAAATTGGGCGATTCTTTTCATTCTGCTTATAGAAGGTTTCAGTTTCTAGAAAATAAATTCATTAGGAATCCTGCATTATTTAGCGACTGCAAAAGCTTTATTGATGAGTACATTGAGCTTAATCATGGCAAATATGTTGAGTGTAATTCGGAGGAGATTCAAAAAAGGGTATTCTTGGCGCATCATTGTGTAATTAAAAAGGATGCGATTTCTACAAAACTGCGCGTTGTGTTTGACGCTTCAAGTAAAACTTCAACTGGATTATCTTTAAACGACATTATGTTAAAAGGTTCTACTGTTCAGCCAGAATTGTTCGACATACTGCTGAGATTCCGCACTTTCAAATTTGTGCTAGTTTCCGATATAACGAAAATGTACAGGATGATTAAAATTAGTCCAGAGCAATTATTTCTTCAAAATATTTTATGGAGAGAAAATTCACATGATCCAATCAAGGTGATTAAACTTCAAACAATTACATATGGGACTAAGGCGGCATCATTTTTGGCAACTCGATGTCTAAATCAATTGGCTACGGATGAAAGTTTAAATTATCCACTAGCAGCAAATGCTATTTTAAATAATTGTTATGTCGATGATATACTCTGTGGTGCAAATTCAAAGAATATGGTTATTGAGTTGAAAGCTTAATTGACTGGAATGTTGCGGTCAGGAGGATTTTCGTTGCATAAGTGGTTGTCAAATGATCTATCTATTTTAGATTCAGGCGAGGGTAACCATGATGGCAAAGATTTTTCTTTTACATTTCATTTCAACTCGGAGGATGGAAAAGTGTTGGGTATTGTGTGGCAACCAGGTCAGGATAAATTTAAAATTCGTTTGCCAAATATTAAAACAT
>NW_026018165.1:19843-21446 GCF_020466585.1 Dendroctonus ponderosae
ACGGAGAGGGTGTCCACATACTATTTATAGTGATAATGCAACTAATTTTCAGGGTGCCAATAATGCACTTAAAAACGTTTATTTATTTTTCAAAATTCAAAAGAATTTGTCAGAGATTCATGAGGAATTGGTCAATAGGAAAATTCAGTGGTGTTTCATACCACCAGTTAGTCCTTATTGGGGTGGCTTATGGGAAGCAGGGATAAAGTCCACAAAGTTTCATTTAAAAAGAATAGTTGGTAATTTAACTTTGACGTTTGATTAACTACTGTGTTGGCACAAATTGAAGCCATTTTAAATTCAAAGCCTTTAAGTCCAATTTCATCGGATCCTTCAGATCTTAATTGCTTAACACCATCACACTTTTTGATAGGTGAGACATTGACAGCATTACCGGAAACAGATGTGTTTAATGTACCTGAAAATAAACAAAGTTTTTTTCAACTTTGTAATAAAATTAAGCAAAACTTTTGGAAGCGATGATCAACTGAATATTTAACTAGATTGCAAAGCAGACCAAAGTGGTTCAAGCATGGTAAAACTTTAAAAGAGAACGATATGGTGCTTCTGAAAGAAGATAACGTTCCGCCACTACACTGGTCATTGGGTCGAATTGTTCAGGTCATGCCAGGGTCTGATGGAACAGTAAGAGTGATCAAAATTAAAGCTAAAAATGGAATATTTACAAGGTCAGCAACTAACGTCAGTCCTCTACCGTTAGAATCAGATTCTCAAAGCGGTTGAAGCTGCTACTTCAAGGGGGGAAGAATGTTGGGAAATGATTAAATAAGATCTATTTGTCTCTCCTGCCAACTACATAAGTTAGTCTAGGGGGCGATGTGACAATTAGTTTTTTATTTTAAGTTGTATTTGTTTCTAGTAACTAAGGCAATAAAAAAAACAAGACGTGAAATAAATAACGTTCTGAGCAATATACATTTTAATTTTGCCGACAATCGGGTTTTAATTCGTCGGTTGGATGCATTCATATACTTAAGTCGGTGTTGGGCGTGCCATCTCAGATAGGGACACGCACGAAGAAGGAAATAATACAAAAATACAGTCCACTTAAACATTCATCGACAAAACATTTGAATGGTTAACTTCAAACAAGCTAGTACCTGTGTAATCTCCTTATTATCCACTTTTATCAAGCAGCTTCTCGTATTCAGTTAATTAACTCCTGCTCCATTTGTATCTCCTTGTGGAATGTAGCCCTTGGTATTTATTTGGTGCTTGGGAAAGTGTCAGTTATTGTGCTCTGAGTGCCCCTGGAAGGCCCTGATTCGGTTATGTCCAATACGTTTCTCTGTGCTTGAAACCCGAACATCTATCGTCCACTATCTTCCTGGAACCACTCTCCTCGCCTTTTGTTGGCTTGAGTTCTTTGAGGTTCTGCTATCTTACTGTAGCATTTCCCCTGAACTAATCGCATATCCGCAAATTCTTGAAAGGAAATTCAAAGTAAATCACAGTTTGACAAATTATTCTTATTATTGACGGGGGCTATCCACCTGTAACTATCAGTTAATGACAAAAAACATCATTGCCGCTGTGCCTTTTCATCAAAAAATTGTAGAAGAGAACTTTTTTGATATCAAAA
>NW_026018165.1:21546-22811 GCF_020466585.1 Dendroctonus ponderosae
GGGATCCGACGGCACGGATACTAAGAACAACGAACAAATTAATTAAGGATATGACATCTCCATCCGAGGAGTTGGCAAAACTTAAAAAATCAGAACCACTCCCACCAAGGCTCTACGGACTACCCAAGATCCATAAACCGGATGTACCACTGAGACCCATGGTGAGCGCCATTGGAAGTCCGACCTACAATATTGCAAAATATCTAGCCAAAATATTACAGCCAAAAATTGGAAAAACGGACAGCTTTATTAAGGACGAATCCCATTTTGTTCAGAGGTTGCACTCGTTGTCGTTGTCGCCCGGGGAAATCCTTGTGAGTTTTGATGTGGGTTCATTGTTCACAATGGTACCAATCAGGGAGGCAATGGAACTTGTTGCGAGAGAATTTCCACCAGACATCGCCAAACTCTTCGAACACTGTCCAACCACAACCTAATTTCAGTGGAACAGCGAATTCTTTGAGCAGACGGATAGAGTAGCAATGGGCAGCCCTCTTAGTCCAGTGATAGCCAACTATTTTATGGAAAAATTTGAAAAGAACGCTCTGGACGCAGCCGTGAGGAAACCTAAGTGCTGGTTCCGCTATGTCGATGACACTTTTGTTGTTTGGGGCCATGGTCTCACTGAACTGGAAGACTTCCTGAGGCACCTCAACTCAATAAACCCTAAAATTCAATTCACTATGGAAGTGGAGAAGAATGGGGGACTGCCTTTTTTGGATGTCTTGGTGACCAGAAAAGCCAACGGAAAGCTGGCCCACACGGTGTACAGGAAACCGACACATACCGGTACCTACACGACCGGTACCTGCACAGTTGTTCAAACCATCACCCCAGTCAGAAGAGAGGAGTCATCAAAACTCTCACCGAAAGAGCCAGAAGAATCTGCGAACCAGCCGAGTTAGAAGGAGAATTAAAAAACCTGGAAAGGGCCTTTGGTTGGAATGGATACAGTAAGAAAGATTTCAATATAGCAATTCGACCAAAAAACAGTGAGGATCGCTCGTAGACAACAGAGACGCATGATGAGCATAAGAGTTGGGCTTGCCTCCCGTACATACATGGAGTCACGGACAGGATCGGCAGGATACTGGAGAACACCAAGTAAACACCATTTTCAAACCAACTCGAATCATCCAACAGACTTTGAGATCGGCCAAGGACAAACGGGATCCTTTATCAGCACCAGGGGTCTACAGAGTTCCGTGCAGCTGTGGAAGAGCATACATCGGCACCACAAAACGAAGCATAAACACTAGGATCAC
>NW_026018165.1:22911-26653 GCF_020466585.1 Dendroctonus ponderosae
CAGTTGAATCAGTCTTAGTCGGAAAGCACGGGAGATCACTTCGCCCACTGCCTCATCGCCTTTGAAAATGTCCACCGCAGTTGTGGACGAAACGTCAGGAAGAAATTCCGATAGACCACGGCTTCAAAGCCCGGAAAACATTCCTAAATGTAATTTGACCGGCCGTGAAAGCGTTCATAGTCAGATAATTTATTGTCCCTAAATTTCTGTTTTTCGAATTTTTTAAGTGGTTTTTGAAGGTACTTTTGAAAAAAAATCACCTTTTGAAAAAAATATTTTATTAATAACTCAATTAACATATAATAACCGAATTGTACCACTCTGTCGAAACTTGTCACATTAGAAGATAGATGGCAGCATAGCTACCAAAGCGAGCAATGAAAAATAATCATTACTTTGTACATAAGTTTTACCTAACTAAAAAATAAATTATGACAAAAATGTTTTTTTTTTAAAACGCGCTTCTAATCTGGATTGAGTGCCGTAATTTCTTCTTTTCTGTTAAAGTTGTTTTGGTATTTAAATATTTCGATGGTGAGTTTCGAGTAGTATCTTTCGGATTGGTGCAGAATGTCCACTTCGTCGAAGCGTATTTGGTGGCCGTCTAGCAGTGCGTGCTCCGCTAATGCTGATTTTTCTGTTTGTCCCAATCTGCAACTTCGTCTGTGCTCCGTGATCCTAGTGTTTATGCTTCGTTTTGTGGTGCCGATGTATGCTCTTCCACAGCTGCACGGAACTCTGTAGACTCCTGGTGCTGATAAAGGATCCCGTTTGTCCTTGGCCGATCACAAAGTCTGTTGGATGGTTCGAGTTCGTTTAAAAATTGTTTTTATTTGGTGTTTCTCCAGTATCTTGCCGATCCTGTCCGTGACTCCATGTATGTACGGGAGGCAAGCCCAACTCTTACGCTCAACATGCGTCTCTGTTGTCTCCGAGCGATCTTTACTGTTTTTTGGTCGAATTGCTCTATTGAAATCTTTCTTACTGTATCCATTCCAACCAAAGGCTCTTTCCAGGTGTTTTCATTTTCTTTCTAACTCGGCTGGTTCACAGATTCTTCTGGCTCTTTCGGTGATAGTTTTGATGACTCCTCTTTTCTGACTGGGATGATGGTTTGAACCACTGTACAGGTACCGGTCGGTATGTGTCGGTTTTCTGTACACCGTGTGGGCCAGCTTTCCGTTGGTTTTTCTGGTCACCAAGACATCCAAAAAAGGCAGTCGCCCATCCTTCTCCACTTCCATAGTGAATTGAATTTTAGGGTTTATTGAGTTGAGGTGGCTCAGGAAGTCTTCAAGTTCAGTCAGACCATGGCCCCAAACAACAAAAGTGTCATCAATATAGCGAAACCAACACTTAGGTTTCCTCACGGCTGTGTCCAGAGCGTTCTGCTCAAATTTTTCCATAAAATAGTTGGCTATCACTGGACTAAGAGGGCTGCCCATTGCTACTCCATCCGTCTGCTCAAAGAATTCGCTGTTCCACTGAAAGTAGGTTGTGGTTAGACAGTGTTCGAAGAGTTTGGCGATGTCAAGTGGAAATTCTCTCGCAACAAGTTCCATTGCCTCCCTGATTGATACCATTGTAAACAATGAAACCACATCAAAACTCACAAGGATTTCCCGGGCATCGCCTTTGATAATGTCCACCGCAGTTGTAGACGAAAGGTCAGGAAGAAATTCCCATAGACCAAGGCTTCAAAGCCCGGAAAACATTCCTAAACTTGATAAACGTTTCGTTTTTTCAATTGATTCAAATAACTCATTCTGAGTCAGAAAAGCTATCAGACCTTTTGTACATGTTACTATTATGATATTCCAAGCGCTTTTTATCAATTTTTAAATTAAAGCATTCTCTGCAACCTATGTATTCTTTCGAATGCATTAGACCAACTGGTGGACCTATTGGTGGATAATAGATTTCTCTGCTTTGTTTTCAACAAATTAATTTGCAAAAACCTCCTTTTGCATTTGCAGAGGAAAGAGACAAACTCAGCATATGGAATGCAAACAAAAAAGTATTTAACGTAACGTTTTAACGGTAGATTCTTATGGCTTAACGGTAGGGCGGTAGCACCGACCGCGAAAACGGTAGATCTACCGTTAAAAGGGTAGACCTGGCAAGCCTGAGTGCCAGCTCGCTGCCGACCATCGAGCCCTAGCCGGGCCGATCCTGATCTATTGACCACTTTGTAACAGCAGACCAGAACTTAGCCGTTTCCGGCCTCTTTCTCGCGTTTCGATATTTTGCCATCACACTATCACGTGGTGGCATGATTGTCTGAATGTTTACTTTGCCTCTAACTTTGCAGTACATTTTTTATGAAGACAAAAAATGCGTATGAAACCTAAATACCCAATGTTTAATTTTGATCCAGATCATGGCCTACAGGAGTGGCTGCAAGCACCTCTGTATTTGCTCGGAGATTTATTGATATGCTATTTTCCGATATCACTTTTCTAATCATTTATACTATAGCGTTCAATGCAATACACTGTGCATTATTTTGTTAAATGCAATTAATGATGTCCAAGTCTGAACTGCATTTGATGCCTCTAACTAAATAAAACTTTAGATGTGAAAGTAATAGACAGCAATATATTAATTAATGTTTTTGAAAAATTAGTCAATCATCATCAATTTTTTTAAATAAAGCAAGAAAAATACTTACGACCTGAACAATAAAGAAATTCAATTTATGTTATAAATTAAATAACATTTTGTTAAGTTTGTCGCCACAACAATTGGTAACGGTAACGTATTCGGAACTGATCCGTTGACCCGATACTCGACTACAGGTTCTGAATCTTCCCGACAATTCGAATTCAATAATCCACGTTGTCAAAATGTCCCGACTTATTCATGACAATTCAAACAAAAATTTGACGTTGAATCGTAGTATAAATTATTCTTCAGTTTCCTCAGATTAGGCTTACCTTGCAAGTGGGACAAGCAATTGCTTCCCCTTTTTGTACCATTTCTTCCAAAAATTTCTGGGTTCTCTTGGATTCATCGTTCAACATTGACTCATCTTTCAAACGATCCTGGTACTGATGACATGTTGCGCCCATGTGAATTACCTGGAAAAAAGTTTAAATTTGAATTGTCTTCAGTGATTTTTTGCTTGTGAAACTGAAGAAATGTTCAGAGGATTTCCATAGGAGAATTTTGATGGTATCAGTAAACATATATGTATTATAAAATGATAAATTAATCTAAAAGTGCCATCTTTCGATCAGAAGCGATGATCATGAAGAAACACTTTTCTTTATTGTTCATTTGTTTTACTTTTACGCACGGAGTTTTACGCACATGGGCGCAAAAGTAAACGTGATAAGTTGAACGTATTACTGGCATTATATTTTTTGAAAGTTTTTTATTCACAAGTAACCGACATGATTTTTTAATTAATGACGTAGGTTTATCGACAACTATTGATCATATT
Organism: Dendroctonus ponderosae; assembly: GCF_020466585.1. NCBI lineage: Eukaryota > Metazoa > Arthropoda > Insecta > Coleoptera > Curculionidae > Dendroctonus > Dendroctonus ponderosae. The sequence goes on from NW_026018165.1 coordinate 26,357, forward strand.
TTAAAGTTTACTTACAATTTGTAAATTATAACTTTGTTACGAGTTCAGTCTCAAAGTCGTTCTAATGGTCCATTTTTCTGCCCTCGCCGATGTTGCCACAAGAAAAATACGATTTTTTTAAATAGCGCAAATTTCAAGCAAAATATGAAAGACTATGAAGGCTTTCACGGCCGGTCAGATTACATTTGGAAATGTTTTCCGGGCTTTGAAGCCGTGGTCTATCGGAATTTTTTCCTGACGTTTCGTCCACAACTGCGGTGGACATTTTCAAAGGCGATGAGGCAGTGGGCGAAGTGA
>NW_026018165.1:26753-30291 GCF_020466585.1 Dendroctonus ponderosae
AAGCAGGTGATTCCCGACATCTCAAACCTCCTGGAAAGTACCTAAACTCTCAAACTCTTCCAAATTTAACTCTCTAGGCCAACCGCCACAAACCAATACTTTTCGCGCTTCGTACCCCTACTTTTTCTTCTCCGTTCGCTCTCAGCCCCGAAACCACCAAAACTTCTAGAAGTTCTAGCCATAATAGAAGCTCTTCGCAAATTCAGAGTCTATCTCATGGGTTCCAATTTCAAGTTAGCAACCGATTGTGCAGCTTTCACAAGACTATGGAGAAAAAAGACCTGTCAACGAGAATTGCAAGATGGGCACTACTGTTAGAAAACTTTGATTGTGTCATTGAAGACCGTCCGGTTCTCGAATGCAACATGTGGACGCATTAAGTAGATTTCCAGAAACGACAATTACTGATGGGGACAATATCATGTTTAAAATAAAGAAAGCTCAAGAGACTGATGGAGAATTGGAGACTATCAAAGAAGTCATAAAACAAAAACCATATGAGCTACCTCGTAAGAAATGACCTTTTGTACAAAGTATCCAACGAAGAAAAACGGTTAGTTATACCAAGAAAATTGAAGAATACGAAAGTAATAATACGAAGATAATAATCAGAAGTAATACGAACGATTTACGAAAACGGACATTTTGCAGACAGAAAGGCGGAAGAAGTTGTAAAGCCCAAAATTAAGGACACGCATCATGCAACAAGTCATAGTTTGTTGCATACCATGTATAATGGCTGATAGGAAGGAGCTGGATAGCAGGAGAGATTTCTGAACCCTATGCACAAAGAAGACCTTGAAGATTGGTAGGTAAACAACGGTTGAAGTGGCGGGGAGTCAGTCGGTCGCGCGCTGCTATAAATTAGACGAGTTTCCTGAGGCGGCAGCTGTCAGCCACAATCTCCCTCTGTGACGGTCTCACTAACATTCGTGTTTTTATCCGACTTCTCGTAGCGCGCCGCTGTAACAGACTTTGTAACTTTCTTCCTTTCTTACTCGGCAGGTTTAATTCCCCGAGTAAAGTTTGTACCGTGCGTTAACTGTTTGTTTGCCGTGCCGTGTTCGGCCTTGTGTTGAGTGCTGATTTTAAAACTTAGACAGCTGCAAAGTGTATTGGATCTCCATCCGGTGCCCTTAATCTAGACTAATTGCTGAGGTGAGTAGGGAAAAGTATCCGCTGGTATTTTCGCGTATTTGGTGTGTGCCCTGGACGATTTGTGTAAACCTCAATTCCCGAATTCACCTCTCCTATTGCCATTTAAGGACTTAGGTTTCCAACCTTAAGTGAGCCACGAAATTCGGTACTCCTAGTTCCACTTTAATCGAGCCGTGTAGGGTTTTTAATTATTTTAACGTTCTTTGTTTTTTAATCCAAAGAGATTCTATTTTGTCGTTTTTTAATAAAACTTCTGGCATTCCTGGAAACTTTAATTTTAGCCTCCGTTAGAGAGGACCGTATTTAATTCTGGTTTTGGAAATAAACCTTTAACAGTTAAGGCTCGTTGGCCATTGGATTGTTATTTACTCAATTTAAGTTGTTGTAGCCCGTTGGCTTCTGAATTATTTGAATTAACATTAATTTGTCGTTGCCCGCCGGCATTTGAGTTTTGAATAAGTTAAAGTGCTAAGTAAAATAAGTAAGTTGACTAAGTAAAATAAATTATTTTTAATTTAACCCTTAAACTGCTCCAGACGTATATATACGCCGAAGTCTTAACTGTTCTAGACGTATATTTACGCAAGCATTTTTAGTCACATTTTTGTGCTTTTTTCAGATTATGTGTCCGCATTAAGGACTTACAATGCTGAAAAGAGTGCATTTAGAGACAGTTTGCAGCTTCACATTTTTTCATGGGTTCATTGCTCTAGACGTATTTATACGCGCGCCGAGAATTTAATCTGATGGGTCGTACTACCCATTTTGGCACCAGTCATTCTTTCGCCTTACCTGTAGGTGGTTGCATAGAGTTTCTCACCCTTAAATTTTTATAAACGATTCCACGTGTTGTGTGTCCTTCAAAATGGTGCAAAAGTTTTACACTGACCAAGAATTAGAGGAAATTTTTAACAAAAGTGACGACGAAGCTATTGCTAATGCTTCACTTAATGATCCAGAGGATAATGGCAGGGAGGTCGAGTCGGAATGTGGTACACCTGATCCTACATACAGAGTGCTTGATTCCTCCAGTAGTGAAACTTCTGAAAAAGAATTCATGGAAGCATATTTACCAAAACGTGCCCGATGTGAAAATAAACAATATTTGCTAATTCTTCGTATGCTGCATTTTGTTGATAATAATGAAAAAGGACCAGACGAAGACAAATTGTGGAAAATTCGAAAAATAGTGTGTTACCTAAAACGGCAGTTTGCCAAAGTATTTTATCCGTTTCAAAACCTATATATTGACGAAACGCCTGTTACTTTTTAAACGACAAAACGCCTGTTACTTTTTAAACGCCGAGTTTTTTTTAAGCAATATATTCCTTCAAAACGGTATAGATTTGGAATAAAGTTTTTTTTACTTTGCGACTTTGAAAGTGGATATGTGTTGGATTTCTTCATATATACCGGACGTTTTACTGAAATGGATTATTTGTGAGAGCATGTACATAAGCGTCTTGGAATTTCGGGTAATATAGTCGTTACCCTTATAAAACTTTACTTTCGCAAAGGGCATTTATTGTTTATCGATAATTGGTACGTAAGTCCACATCTTTTTTCTTATCTACACAACAAGACAAATGCTTGTGGTACGGTAAAAAAAAAGCGAAGAGAAATGCCAAAGCTTAATCAAAAACTACGACAAGAAGATATTTTTCAAGAATTCCAATCTACCCAAAATATATTAGCATTAAAATGGCAAGACAAACGCGAAGTTAGAATGTTGACTACTTTACATGATAGCAAAATGGTAAGCACAGGTAAAATTGACAGAGAAAGTTGAGAAAAAAGCCACATTGCATATTCGATTATAATCGATACATGGGCGCCGTTGATAGAACTGACATGATGCTGAGTACAAGTGAATGCGTACGTAGAACTATCAAATGGTATAAAAAATCGTTTTTTCTTCTAATGGACTTAGCTGTGTTAAATGCGCATGCACTATTTCTTACCACTACTGGCGAAAAAGTATCGTTGCCCGAATTTCAAAACCTGCTGATTCGACACATTTTACAAATGTACAAGCATAATGATTAGAGGGCGGAAAATATGCAAAGTGCATATCTATGCATTTCTTGCATATTTTATCCAATTTTATGAAAAATTGCATATATCTAAAAAATCTGTATATTTGTCCATGTTTGAAGATTTTTCCTTTCATCTTAATGAAATATTATCAAAATTCCATAGGCGGGTGTAAAGTATTTAAAGTAAATTTATAAGTTTACCTGCCTTTTATTGCCTATCATTTATTCACTACCCTGGAATGTCTCGATTTGAAAAGCCCTAAAACGTCTCAAATCGGCCAAATATTACGTTTTTGAAGCGTCAATAAAGAACCAGCGCGTCGTCTTTTAAGTACCGGCATCTT
>NW_026018165.1:31290-47729 GCF_020466585.1 Dendroctonus ponderosae
AAATGCATATAATTGCATATTTGGAATAAAAATTATGCATATATATGCGCATATTTTGATTGAATTTAACTGCATATATTCCGCGCTTTAATAATGATAAATCTGATAGTCGGAGTAGAAGAAATTTAAATTCTGAAAATTCAACACGTTTGAAAGATCGACATTTCTCTTCATTAATACCATCTAACGCAAATTAAAAAAAAACACTCAAAAACGTTGTGTGGTATGCACCAAAAATCAGAAGAGAAAAGATACGCGTTATATGTGTGGATAACTGCAATGTTCCTTTATGCGTTTTGTCATGTTTTTAAAGGTATCACACTGTAAAAAAATACTAATTCCTTACATAGGGTTTATTTCCAAATATTTAAGTTTAATAATTTAGTACTTCATATTACGGAAACTATGCCTATTTTGTATATTTTATCCTCATTTTCCCCGCTTTGTACCTGCTAATATATATACTTTTGAGACATCAATAATTTTTATTTCGATATCAAGTTCATCTGAGTGCGATCCCGTCAAATAGGGCTAAATACTTTCCGCTGCTCTCGACGTACTTATACGCAACAACATCTTGCTGCTCCAGACGTATATATACGCTGGCCCTTATTTTAGCCCCACACAGTTGACGAATTCAAAATTGCTGTTAGCAGTGTAAGGGTTAATACATGCGTTTAAAATATCCTTATTCTCATCCTACCCCTATTATCCCGCTTGGTTACCTACGATGATATAGTCGCCCAGTGGGTACACGGCTCTGAGGTAACTAAGAAAACGGGAAGGACCTAAGAAGACCAGGAGATCCGGGACAAAAGGCCAGGGGGCCAATTTATTTTTGGGGCAAAGATACCCCAAGAGCTTAAAAAAATTAGAAAAAAGAGCTGGGGCTAAGGACTCCCCCTGGCCATTTTTTTTATAAGAAACAAAGAACGGAAATCATGACGGACTCGTCACATTCCAGAGCTTTGTTCGACCAAACAACCGGTCCGTTGGGACCCGGGGTGCAAAGCGGGTACCGGTCAAGTGAAAACCTTTGCAGAGACAATTTTCTTCCCAAGCAGACTCATTTTATCTGAAACCGGAAGTGAGAGTCCCAGTTTTTCTCGCAAACGCGGGTGACCGGTGCATCGGCGCGAGTTCTTGTCAACGGGTTTAGGGTGCGGTGGTATCGCCCCTGCCCGAAACAAACATCGTTGCTACTGTTCAAATGCAAAATGAGTAAGAGGGATCGAAAAGGCAAATAGAGGATTGTCATGATGGAAAGCGAGTCGGAATCCGGAGGGGGAAGTGGTTTTGTTCGGCGAGATCGAATTTCTCGGTCTCCTCTGAGCCCTCAGGCAGATTCAATTGGGTCAGACAACAAAGATTTGAGCAGTCAGGGAAAGTGTGGCGCGAAGCGCCAAAAAAAGGAAGCAGATAGGACCTTCTCTGGGTCAGCCAGAACGAGAGGCCCATGAGGATGGTGGCAGGTTTTCAAGCAGACGGGAGGAGCGTGAAGGCAGCGGCGGTTCTCTGGGTGGACCTGAAGGACAGGCCCATGAGTATTGCTCCCAAGATGAGGCCTCAGTTTCGGTGAAGGACGATATTACTGACGTAGAAAAATTTAGAGCGGGCGACAGGGATGCGGTTGGAATTGCCATGGACAATATTCAGGATATTTTTGATGAACTGGTCGGAAGTTACAGAATTGTATCAAGGTCGAATGAAAACAAGGCGGAAGGGGAGACAAGGAATGACTGTTGCGCGGGTCTCGCTTTGGACCAGAGTGGAGTTTGTAGTGTTGTGGAAAGTCTAAAGCGGAAGTTGGTATTTTACAGGTCGATATGGGGGAGAGGTCACAAGAAGACCGTGTTGAATAAGAATGTGTGGTTTGATGCCTCAGTTGCGGAGAGAAAGGAGCCTCGGGTTTTTGTTGTGTGGGAATGGGAAGCAAAGTGACAGAAGAGGACATCTGGGCTGAATGGGGTGGTAAATATGTGAATGATATGGAGCTTGCCGCCATTGGAAGAGCACTCAAGAAACTGCGCTCCCTGTGTCAGGTTGGGGAGAAAGAGATAGTTTGGACGGTTTCTAGCGGAGCCCTGGCTTTAATCAATGATTACGAGTCGAGATACGCGGAGTCCGTAAGAGTTCAAAGAGCATTACATGACATGCGAGATGCTGGCATCGGGGTGACGGTCCAGTGGGGGATGCGCAGGGGTTCCACGGCGGCAGCCGCTGCCGATGGACTGGCCAAAAAGGCACTGTGGGCTCCGCCTAAAAGTGGAGTTCAGGCACAAGTCAGCAAAATGCAGGTGCTAAACTTATTTAAGAAATGGGTTATGGAGAAATGGCAGCGTCTATGGTCTTGTAGTCAGAATGGGAAAGAGCTTCATGGTGTGTGTGATCGTGTTGGTAAAGGCATGCTTAGATTGCGCAAAAAGGCACTGCAGCTTGCCACAGGCCATGGAAATTTCCGCGCGTATTTACATCGGTTTAAAGTCACAAGCTGCAGTGAGTGTGAATGTGGTTTAGGCGCTGAAACGGCTCAGCACGCCTTGACTGTCTGTATGAAACCAGTGAGAGAAGCGGCTCGGAAAAGCCTATCTATCGAACCCTCTCACTGGCGCTTGAGAGACCAGGATGGGCGAAAAGACGAGCAGCCGGTAGCTCTATTTGAAGAATATGCTCAATTTATCGTTAGTGACGACGACTTTGAATAGGTCGTCTGATCTACTGGTTGTGCGTATCCCTTAGAACGAACTATGTTCTGAAACTGCCTTGCTATTAACGAGAAACTACCAGCGACTGAACAATATACGTTTGCGTCGGCAAGTCAAGTGCTTTAATGACCCTGCTTTTTTTTATTTGTGCTGTTTTGGTCACAAGTACTCATGAGTGAGTGATAGATTATTAGTTAGCGTCAGAACGACTCATGTGAGCAATCAACATAAGAAGTAAGTTAACTAGGTTAGGACAGATAGGGCATAATTAAGGTTAGGATAGGTCTTAAAGGAAAGCTGCTTTTAACAAAAAGACGGACTTACAAAGAGTTTAGCGGTAAGTAGCTTTAGGCGGGTGGGTTTAACTAGAATTATTTTTTATAGGAAAATAGACGTCATCGGGGTTGTTGCTGTCTGCCCAACTTGCGCTGCGGGTTATTCCGGACATTCTCCGGTGCCAGGGCGCTAGGGGTTTTCCTGCACTGCTATTTTTCTGGGCACGTTTGCTTGGTGCGGGGTTTGGTTGGAGAGTAGTTTGTACATGGCCCAATGGCTTCGGCTGGGTGGGCTGCCGGATGGCGCAATTATGACATGTCATAAGAGTACAAACTCTGCAGTTGAACAGCAGTTATCAGTAGTTAACATCCAGGAAGATAACACAACAACGGCAACACTTTTAAGCGGCGTTCAAGCACTGAAGTCCCATTTGATTTGGCCAGAGATGCCGGAAAGAACAGGACATATTCCTGTACAAAAATGCAGAAAGACTGTCCAGCCCCGAAGTACTTCAGGAATTGTCGTCGGACCATTTGCCGATACTCTTGCAACTTGGACCGAACCAAACCAAGAACATCACTGCGACTAAAAGGACCATGCGATGACCAGTTCCTGCACCACATCGAGGACCATGGGCTAACTTTAAGTCAGTATAGGAAGCAAGAGAGGCTGTTAGGTTTAGGTTTAGATTAGGTACTTAGGTTAATTTAGACTTAGTTATAGGAGATATCTTAAGACACACAGAGTGTTAGAGACTCTAGCGATGTTAGCATTAAGGATCCGTAGATTAAGTAGCAGTAAGAAGTTTATGTATACTTAACTGAAATAAAATATGTTCAAATGACTAAAAGGATCACAAACTGGCAGACTGTCCAAAGCATAATGGAAAGCTCCAGCCGGATCCCTCAGCCCACTACAGAGGACGACCTGGACCAGGCAGCAGAAAGTCTCACCAGGGAAATTGAAAATGCCCTGGCAGCCTCAACAAGTCAAACCGTCGTACCGGCCAACCAAATAGACGAAATCTCTAATGAGGTCCTCAAAAAGCAACCGAAAGCAGCAATTGAGGACCTGACCACAGTGGGAAATGCAATCTTGGACCTCCAATACTTTCCGAACATCTGGAAAAAGGCAATTGTGGTATTGGTTCCGAAGAAAGGCTCAAAAAGGAAACTGCTCACCTCCTACATGCCGATCAGCTTACTACCAATGATGGGCAAAATTATGGAGAGGTGTATCCTGTACCAAATCCAGGATACGATAGAGGACAAGAAAGTGCTGCTGGATGAGCAACATGGATTCAGGCCGGGCCATGGCACAAGCACACTTGCCGCCCGGCTGACAACGAGAATCCAACAAGTGTTGAATTGCCAAAAAAGTCTAGGAGCTGTCTTCCTAGACATGTCTAAGGCATTTGACAAGGTTTGGCACCAGGGCCGGATTGCCAAGATGATTAAGGCAGGCTTTCCAGGGTACCAAACCAAGCTCATCAGCAGTTACTTGTCTGGACGCAGTTTCCCAGTCAGGACAGACGAGCAGCTCTCTGCAAGCAGGCCAATGATGTCAGGAGTACCGCAGGGGGTGGTTCTGGCCCCTACCTAACACAAGCCATAATATTTACAAGAGGCAGGAAGAACCCACCCAGAGGCCTACTAGAGCTTGCAAGACAGAAGCTACCATGGAGTTCCAAGATAACCTAACTTGGACTCACATATGACAAGCGTCTAGTATGGCACGACCATATGGCAAACACCATCGCCAAGGCAAGACTCCTGCTCCATGCCTGCTATCCTCTGCTGTCAGGTAAAGTCTGCCTACGAACTACGGCCAGAGTTTACAAGCAATTGAAACGTTCTGTGCTGACCTATAGATCTCCTGCGTGGTCCATAGCCAGCACCGCGCAAAAGCAGAAACTGGCAGTATTCCAGAATAAAATACTGAGGATAGTGACAAAGGCCCCATACTTCGTCAGAAATATCACCCTGCGAAGAGACCTAGATACAGAAGACTTGCTGGACCACATCCGGAACCTAACGTCCTGTTCCGGGTTCCTGGATAGGATCCGGCACAGCAAGAATCCCACCGTCAGCGTTTCTTGCACCAAGAAGTTCAACTGTGACCGCAGACCTCTCCCTGCGGACACAGTCTAAGAAGACGTGGACCACATGCGATGACCAGTTCCTGCACCACATCGAGGACCATGGGCTAACTTTAAGTTAGTTATAGGAAGCAAGAGAGGCTGTTAGGATTAGGTTTAGATGAGGTTTTGTTCGGTTAATTTAGATTAAGTCATATGATGATATATCTTAAGTTACATAGAGTGTTAGACACTCTAACGATGTTAGCATTAAGGATCCGTTGAATAAGTAGCAGTAAGAATTATGTAAACTTAGCTGAAAATAAATATGTTCCAACAGTTCTTTTCAGTCAGCAAAAAAACTACTTTTTCAAGATGATAGTGAAATTTGCCAAAACGTTAAGATTATCTCAGATGTATTATTAAGCCAAGGAAAGAAAAAATCAGTTTACAGAAAACAAAATTGTAAACTACGAGATCTGCTTTAGTTGTACTTTCAATATGGCCAGCCAGAGACAAGGCCTTCAATGCAAATCCTATATCAGGACGTTTCACCTCGAATGTGCAGCAAAAAAATGTTCAAGTGAAACTCAATTCTTTTACACTGCTTGTAAAAATAAGAAGTAATTTATTTGTTGATAATATGTATATTTTTTTATGTATTTTGTACTCAACAATAAATATAGTATCAGGAATCTAATGAAATCTTTAACAGTAAAATAGGTAGGTACCTACCTATTTACCTAGTTTTGTATGGCCGTAAATTTTCATATGGCCAATGAGTATCGCTTATCATGCCAATAACTATATCAACATGGCCAATTACACATGCCTTGTCAATATGCTTAAAAATAAATATGATGGTATAATGTAGGAGATTATTTCAGAAAAAAAATAACTATTGAAAAACATTAATTAGCAAGAACAAACAACAATAATTGAACCGACTCGATAAATTAGCACTTTGTTTTCCGATTGGTCTTAAGAGGCCAATAACTATAACACTTACCCTATTTGATGAAATGTCAGTAGACAGTCGCTGATGCTCATGCAAATTTTAATATGAGCAGCTCTTATAAATCTGGAGAGGTAAAGATGAAACCTGATATTATCGATTCTAGCTTTTTAATAGAAGAATTTGCAACAACCAGAAGTACCAGTGTTAATGTTTTGATATAAATAGGTCAAACAAATATAGTTTACAGAAAGTATTATCTCCCTGTCCTATCTAGATTAGAATCTAAAAGTAAGTCCAGAGATGTTCAATCTAAAACAAGATTAACGTCTATTGTTGTTAATAGAACATATCCTTTATACCTCTTATTACTTTGCTCCACATAGTTTACACATACTTGCGCAGTAGAAGAGCTGACTCTAAGGAAAAGATTTTTGAGAAATTATTTTACAAGATGGCAGTTATAATTTTTTTAAATTTATTAGCAAGGTTCCTTTTGTTCGCAGGGTTTGCGAAAAGAAGCTATCTGCAGCAGTTACTCACAAAACATTTCTGCCTCCGAATTTGAATTAACCTGAATTCTAATGAAAAGTTCAGCGAAGGGAGCACGTTTAGCGGATTATTGAACACCAATAACTGGATAATAATTTGTCTAGCAAAATCACTCTAATCGTTAAAGCACATTTTCTAGTTGATGACTCTCTTCATCGTGAAAATGCCGTTTCCGAAGAACAAATACATCCACATATCTCTGCCTGGTGCGGTTTTCGGCTGGAGGCATCACGAGACCATATAAAATGAGGCAGTGGCTGTTAGAGACATTTCTGCCGAAACTGGATTATATTGATTTAGCCAATATGGTTTCAGCAAGACGGTGCCGCATGCAAACGTCCCGTGAAAGAATTCGATTTTTCTTTTAACTCAAGTGTTAACTGATACCTGGTAGTGTACTCTCTCGATTCGAAGATCAGAGTTGGCCACCTAAAACGTGTGATTTAGCACCATTAGATTTAATTTTATTTGGTTACCTGAGGTCAAAGATCTGCACACAACCATCCGTACATTGCATGATCGACTGTTCGGATAAAAGTGACAACACCGGCAACAGGGACGCGACCGCACCCAAGTCAAGAGGGTGCGATTTCGATGATAACCACGAAGAATAAAGGAGCGTTGTTTACGCCCTAGTCGCCATTTTTTGTACCTCTTTACTTTAACTAAGTAAATCGTCAAGTTAGGAAAGTGAAGAGTGCAGTTTCATTTCAACCCAAAAATACAGTCCACTACACGCAACATCGACAATTTCAACCAAAGCCCAGGTATCTCCCAAAAACTAGAAAAGAACAAGTCCACACACCAAAGACTTGTGACTTTCACTCCTAATTTCTTCGGGCCCCACTGTTATATATTTTTTTGGCGAAAACAGTGTTAAAACGGACACGAGATGTTGTAACCAGGTGCATAAAACTTGAATTGGCGAGAACAGCTGTGTGATACAGTACACAACTAACATATAAATATACGCACACCAAAAAACAAGTAGAACTATCTGAAAACCCCAAAAAAACAAACACTTCATATTTTTGAGTGGGTCAAATGCTATTTGGCTGCCAAATTAGTCACAATCAAAAGGCATGAACCACTTTTGCACTTTTTCTCTATATAGATGCTGTGCCTTATAGACTGGTAGGTGCTGCCAGTGAACATTAGAATAGCATTTACCAAACTATTCGACAAACTGCTTAAGTATGGCCCAACTGCAAATCGTGTCTCTTTGACGAAGCAATTGTTGACTACAAATGTCTAGTCTAAAGCCATTGATGGAAGGTGTGAATCTTTTTCCCGGCAATTTTTTCAGCCTCAGATTCCTCACATTATTAAGTTAAGATCGGTGTGTGTCTCCTCAAAACAGAAAAAATTCAAAGATTAATGGGATTACAAGATTGTGATAAAATTGGTGATGGGTCGGTCGATTTCCAAGTCCTCAACGTATCTTTTATAAATATGTTCACAATTTGGCCTTTCCAGAGATAAACTGATGCGTCTAATTCACTTATTGTCTTACATTCATCGGCAAACTTTTTGTTGTGCCGAAGTTTTTACCCTTCGTTATCGATCGAGCTAGATCAATGTCCACAATTCGGAAGGCTATTTGTACAACCCTGTCAAGCGTTTTTAACTCCAGCACTATACTTTCAAACCCTTATCGGCATGTGACCAACAGCAACGTTTAACGGCAATACAGAATTAATATTTGTCTTCTGTCTAAATTGGTATTTATTCTCGCTCGGCATAGATGGGCTCCACTTGACTGGTTAGTTGATAACGGGGTAGTGATGTGTTAGGAATGAGGATGTTGGCTGGGATTTAAGGTTTGGGACTTGCTTTCCTCAAATAATGTAAAAGGAGACAGCAAGGCTTGCGTAGGCAGGGTCGCGTCCCTGAAGTAGAACTGTTCCTTTTGATAACACGTAGTTTCTACCCGCTACCATATTCAAATAAATAGAATAATTTCATTCGTTTATTTAACAAGTTTAACAAATAAAACGGACAGTGCCAACGTCCTGTACGAACGGGTATGAAATACTGAGGACCTTTAATTAACATGATCTAGCCCCCAATTGTTGCTAAACATACAAGAATATATAAGTGATACAAAAACATAACGACGGGGGATTTCAGAAAGGATACGAACTGAAGGGTTGAAAACCACCAGATCTCTTTTACCAGTCGAGACATCTAAAACCTGTGATCGCTGTGTTGATCGCCCATCTCAGCTAGAACCCACATAATGAGCATTAGTAAGCATATAGATTTACTGTGGTCACATTACGGACATTTGAAAATGTACGCCCGGACGTTTGCAACTGCTATTTCTACGGCTGACGTTTAAAGAATCATATACTCTGTACGGCATAACTTTGGTTGCACGTCATCAGTGACTGTGTGTGATTATTTCACTCATCCATAGCAACGCCATAGGGCAAAAAAGGTATTAATAATCGGTAATTCGATAATTTTCAAAAAAACTTACAGCGATAATTTCACGTCGTCATGGAATCATAAAAAATATCACTGTCGACTGATTTATTTAATCGTGAAAAATTATCGGTAATTTCAAAGCACTCGTGGTATTACCCCCGATAAGTTGAATCTCTTTTGTTGTGTTTTAGGCAATGGGGAACCTCAAACAATCATAAAATGCGAAAAAACTTTAGAATTCTACTCAATTGAAAGCAATGTTGATTATTTATATTCATGTTTAAAATTATTAGGTTGGTAAAAATTACGCTGCTGCCGAATCGATAGATTTATCGCAAATTCTTTAATAACACATGACGTTTGCTGCGTTTGTCATGTACTTGTCCATGACTTTTGAGTTGACGGTATATTTGTGCTTTTCAAAAAAACATTATTTCATTAAGAATATTCAGCAAAAGCGAGACAGCATGAGCTGTATATTTATGCATATACAGGGTGATTTACAACTGGCGTCGGTACTTTCAAGGGCGCACTTGGAAGGTACGAGAACATTGACATTTTTTTTTTCGAAAATTTCTAGAAGATATTAACAGTTGAAAATCGAATTTCAACTTTGTTGTTAAGAATTATTTTAAAAGTATTCTATGTTTAATTCGTAGCGTATTGGAATACTTAAGCATTAAAAAAAAACATTACGATCTTTACTTCAAATTACGAAAATTTCTCATACTAAAAAAGTTCTCTTCTACAATTTTTTGATGAAAAGTCAAACCGGCAATGATGTTTCTTGTCATTAACAGATAGTTACATTTGGATAGCCCTTGCCAATAATAACAATAATTTGTCCAACTGTGACTTACTTTGAATTTCCATTCACGAATTTGTGTATATGCGATTAGTTCAAGGGAAATGCTACAGTAACATAGCGGAAGCTGAAAGAACGCAGGCTAACCAAGGGCGAGGAGAGTGGTGGCAGGAAGATAGTGGACGACAATTGATGTTCAGTTTCCAAACACAGAGGAATAAGTATTGGACATAATTGCAGAAGAGCCTTTAAGGGGCACTCAGAACTCAAATAAATACCAGCTACATTCCTACCACGTATGTAAGATCACATTATACCAATGGTTACTGAACACCGGTATAAATTGAGCAGGAGTTAATTAACCGAATACGAGAAGCTGCTGGAAAAGAGTGCATAATAAGGCGATTACACAGGCACTTGTTTGGAGTTACAGACTTAAATGTATGTTTTTGAAATTTGTAAACAAGTTAATAATTCGAGGTTATAAGTTTTGAAATCGGTTTCGTAATTCAACGATTCCTGTTGAATTTGCCGTTTATCCTTGTTTATCTTAGTGTCACTTTCTGTATAATTCCATGGTTACCGAATTTTTAAATAATTCCGAAGCAACAGGTATTTACGTAATGTTAAATAGGCAGATTACCTTGAAAAACGTCGTTGCCGTTTTGCTAATAGAGTTTTTGCAAATTTCTCAGTTTTTAATCACAATTAAAATGTTTTACTATTTTTCCTATACTCCTTAAACATCGCCAGACAACACCTCCAGAGGAATGACGCCAATTTTGAATCATCCTGTATATACGTAATTTACGGCTGGCAAACGATTGATGACGTGCGGCCATAGTAATAGCATGCGGAGTATATTTACCCATCACAAAGTTGAACTTGCTAACAAATTAAATGCAAAAATACAAACATAACATTAATAATAATTATAATAATAATGAAGGACTTTATTCGCATTAATATATACAACATTCAGAATACATCAAAAGCTGAAATATTTCTCAAAAGAAAAATACGGGGTTCAGGCTTCGGATTACCAAATATCTGGAGCCTGTTCAACTAACCGATTAAAACCAATACAACTAAAGGCTAAAACTCTCCGACCGAAAAATATAAAACTGCTAATAGAAATGTAAGTTGTAAGTTGAGACCCAGAAACATAATTTTAACATAAACTGTTATTGGATGTCAGTATAGGATATTTGTGTCTACTTAATGCACCATATGGAAAACTTTTACTAATTTGACGAAAAAGTTTTTTACCAAAAATATATTTCAGTCGTAATTCGTATACGAGGTAAATAAGAAAATATGGCGTACATTTTAATACCACCTCATGTTAGAAGTGTATTCGCTAACTGCAAATAAAACTTTAAAATGGATCATTTGTACACGTAGACAAATGTATATATCAATTAACTAGCTTATCTAGGTAGTTCGATTTTTGTTTGAAAACTATATTTAAAAATTATTGTCGAATTAAAAGTTCTAATTCATCATTTCGATGATGTTTCCACTCATGATAATTGTTTATATTCCTAACAAACAAGTTAAGGCAATTTTCGTTAGATTTACCAGTCTTTCGAAGAAACAAATGCTCAAACATTTAGATTTGCCAACCGTTCACACAAATATCGAACGCTATTTTATTCAAATCAATTCCCAACTAGTTTGTCTAATTATGTTAGGCATTAGTTATTTAAAAATTACATATCAAATCAGTTCAAATAATGAAGATATATATATTAATATATAGTCAGTGTCAGGTAG
This sequence comes from Dendroctonus ponderosae, assembly GCF_020466585.1. Classification (NCBI taxonomy): domain Eukaryota; kingdom Metazoa; phylum Arthropoda; class Insecta; order Coleoptera; family Curculionidae; genus Dendroctonus; species Dendroctonus ponderosae. Next base: position 42,867 of record NW_026018165.1, read on the forward strand.
TACTTAGCAGCCGTGTATTGAAGCCAGAATGTCCTAAAACAAGTAAAATGAAACAGCTGACAAAATTAATTGAAGATCAAAAAACAATAATTCAACAACGAATTACGACCAAACTGTTCATCATACCTTCAAACTTATAAACACATAAGTACTTTGAAATAAAAGTCAACATCTGAATGGTACTGTTTAAGCAGTTCAATCAGTCAATTTCAATTTTCAATATTGAGTCAATTTTTAATATTTGAAATGCGTAGCCCATATGCAAAAGCTGTCAAAAATATTGAAATTGAGATATTGGCTCTTCTACCTTCTACAAAGGCACATACCCAAAACGCGCTATAACCTATTTTAAGATGAATGGAAAAAGTAGATTCATTTTCTAAAGCCGCTATTTGCACAAGGTGTACAGACGCAAAGTCGCATCATTAGTGTGACGTAAAGCATCCGACGTTGTTACGGTAGGTCAGATTTTTTAATCAAAACATTGTACTTGTTACATAGGTATCTTTGGATTTTCTGGTTTCGAGTGTATCCAACGTGTTTGATCTGCGTGTAAAGGCAATTTATTGGTGTGGTATATGCTTTGTACCATTTCAAATAGTTTATGTAGCTTCTGGGAAATAAATCGATTTAACTTTATCGTTTTTAGGTTAAAGTTCAGCAATTCCATAACAATAGAACGAAAATTGGGCTACAGATTTTTAATTTTGCTCCTTAACATAAAAACAATCCAATATTAGAGTGTTATTTTGTAGGGGTGGCCGATTAAAATAATAAACTTTCCTTCCGTCACTATATTTCAGCAATTTATTAATTCACTTAGCGAGACTACTGAAATCACTAAAATCCAAAATACATCAAAATCTTAAGATGGCGGAAATATATTTTCAAAAACGACACGTTTCAGAGTATTGCTGGGCGCCAGACCGCAAGCCTTAAAGTTTATTAATTCAACACTTTTTTGCTCGCTAGGCTTAGAACATGAGGTATTCCAATGGCACTCAATGTCCGTGGCACTAACATTGTAATGTGCGTGAGAAAAAAATAAAAAAGTGCCGCCATATGTGAGTAGCACAAATTTCAGCACCTGGGGCAAGTACATGCAGCCTTGCTCTTCCTTGTTCCTTGATGAGGGGTGGCTGGCAATTCCCATAAATAAAAACTTCTTTACATGTCCACTGGTGAAAGATTTTTCTCCTCGAACAAATTGTTTGTCGTTTTTTTGCTATAAAACTGAACTTTATGATATGCTTTTGTGTGCACAAAGTGCGCACGTTTTGAAAAGATCTTATATGATACAGTGTCTCAGAAAAGCGAGGCAAGATCAAAGTGTATTTGTTTAAATAGAACTACCCAATAATATTAGCTCATGGAATGCAGCAGAAAAATTATTGTGATTAACATAAGTTGTAGTTTATTTCGATGAAATACAAAAATAAGCAAATATGCCAGTGCTGGTGATTTATATTACTGTGAACGAACAGTTGGCAGCATGAAAAGAACCAGAAAAGTCACTAAAATTGCGGCTAGCTGCAAGAAATTTTAGGTTTGGAACTATAGCCGGCAAGTGCAATAAAAGTTGCCGGCAACTCGAAAACTGATAAAATGCGCAAGCGTAGAACGAAATATTGCGTGCAAGAAAGTTGCGGGTAATAAAAATTGCGGACTGTAAACTGGCCTTTAGTGTTAGAAATTTTTAATTGTCTGGTTTGGAATATTTGGAAATGTGTTGAAGAATTGCTAACTTGCGCATGCTCCCCAAAAAGAAAAGGTTTCATTTCAGCAGCGTTAAATTTCGGTGCAGTTTTCGTTCTGTAATGGCTAATCAGTTATTACAGCCGTCTACCGATAGTAACAGCGAAATAGGTGCCTCAACATTTATTTTCCAAAAAAAAATAAATCGAAAATCAAACAAAAAGTATCAAGACAATCTAGTGATCATGTAATTTCCATGCAAACGTCAGTTTGATTGTTTGATTGTAAATCAGATATTAACGTAAACGCTGCAAAATTATCAGAAATTTATGTATTGCGGTGGGTTTGCAGTGAAATACCTCATAAAACTTGTAAAAATAATTTATGTCACCTAGAAAATTACTATTCATTAGAAAACATTCAAATTGAATTCAAGAAATGCACGGAATTGTCTAAACTAGTTTTTCCTAATTCTCTAACAAAAATTGTTTCCCAAATAATAAATAATTGCTTTAAAAATTATATAGATGTATATGCAGAAAGTTGTTCGGAAGTAAAACGTAAATTAATTTTAAATTGCAATGTCCTGAAGAGCTGCTCCAAAATCACGTTTGTGATAGTCGCAAAATTGTAATATTAAATAAATATTTTAACGTTTTAATAAAAGCATATGTAAGCAAACAAAATGATTCAAATAGAAACAGACATTAAATGTAAGAATACTAAATTGAATAAAAATTTACAACTACTAAAAATAGTCTTCGCTTTTGTTTAAACTGTTATACACGTCAGTATGTAGGTACATAATTATTATGTTGCTCCGAATTTGAGTAATTGCCGATTTCATGTAATCTTCCCAATTTTGCGGAACTTAAGAGATAAACGAGTTTGTCGATTTTACCTGACAGGGAGAATTCCGCTCATTTTATTAACTAGAACCCGTAAGTATTTACCGATTACATGTTATAGCTAACTGAATATGAGAAACCAACATATAGTTTTTGCAAAATGTCTGTTCCTTAGACGAAATCAGCATTTACACAAATTCGGCTTAACAAATACAATATACAGGGTTATTGATTGAACTTTGGCCACCCCGTTTTTGCATCTAATTTGAAATTTTGAGAAAACTGTTGAATACAACAGTTATAGATATTAACGTTTGCTTTATTTTAAGATAATACCAATTGATACAGGCTGTCTCAAGTTCAAGTGGCAGACCGAACTTACCTTTTTTTAAATGAAATGCCGTACTTTTTATTGCATATTCGCACAATTCTAGGCCTACTCGATATAAATGTTCTATAACGATTTTCAACTGTTTTTGAGTTAATAACCAATATTGACTAAACTGTGGCCACCCCGTTTTTGCAATATAATTTGAAATTTAGAGAAAATTGTTAAATACAAAAGTTGTAGATATTAACGTCTAATTTATTTTAAGATAGCAACAATTGCTACAGGGGGCTTCAGATTCAAGTAACAGACCAAACTTAATTTTTTTTAAATGAAATGCCGTACTTTTTATTGCATATTCGAACTATTCGCAAAATTCTAAGTCTACTCGATATACATGTTCTATAATGATTATCAACTGTTTTTGAGTTAATAACCAATATTGATTGAACTGTGGCCACCCCGTTTTTGAATCTAATTTGAAATTTATAGAAAAATCTTAAAATCAAAAGTTGTAGATATTAACGTCTAGTTTATTTTAAAATAATATCAATTGATACAGAGTGTCTCTAATTCTAGTGGCAAACCAAACTTACCTTTTTTTAAATGGAATGCCGTACTTTTCATTGCATATTCGAGATATTTGTAAAATTCTAGGCCCATTCGATATAACCGTTCTATGATTATCTACTGTTTTTGAGTTAATAACCAAATTGAATGAATTTTGGCCAGCCCGTTTTAACATCTAATTTGACATTTAGAGCAAAATATAAAATACAAAAGTTTTAGATACTAACGTCCAGTTTATTGTAAGGTAATACCAATTTATATAGGGTGTCTCAAACTCAAGTGGCGGTACAAACTTACAGTTTTTTAACAACTTACGCTTTTACAAACTTACAGCACTCAAACGAAAGTATACTATTCCATTTATTTGAAATTTGAAATTTTATAGCGATTGTGTAGTCTGGCAACACTGCCCAAAATATGACGTAAAGATGGTCACAAAATGGAGATTTAATTAAAGTTTATAAATGTTTGCTAACATGATTCTATGGACCATCCGCATTAGTTTTTTCCCTGAATTTGCTTCCTTTTAAGTGTACTTATTACTTTTAATTTTAATTATTACTTGTACTATTTACTTGCAGGAAAAATTAAAAAGAACGCCGAAATTTGCCAGATATAAAATGCACCTTCACCTGGAAAGAGGTTAAGACATTGACCTTTCATTTATGGGCATTATTGAACTGATAAATTATCAATTTTGAGCAAGAGAAACTTAGAGAAAAGTGCCATGCCAGAACGCGACATTCCGACAGACATAAAGGACGACCAAACACCGCTCGACACAAATCCGGCTATTTACGACTGTTTATTTACCCATATTCTACTGACTGTCTGTGACAACCGCACTGCACTTTTCTTCTAATTGCACCATTATTGGGACACCAGAATTTCCACCAACATCATGAAGCAAATAGTACTCTTTCGTACAATGCACAATCAATTACATGTGCTCATCAGTCATGCACTTCACATTTGACATTGGACCATAGACATACCAGCAATAAAGATGGACTGGACGACTTGCTGACTTGCGTGTACCTAGCGGCCTGACAGAATTTATCCATGTGTAGTAGATAAACGGTTATACAGGGTTGCTCATTAGTGCGTCAAAGTGCGATATCTCAGTAAATATGAAGTTTACAAGAAAATTCGTTCAACAAAAGTTTGTCACGTTTAAAAGGTCCACATTCTAAAATTACTTTCCAATATACAGGGTGCATCATAAACGTGTGGTAGTTACCAACTCTGGTTTTTTAAATAAAACCCCCCCTTTTTTTTGATATTTTCAGATTGGCCGTTCAATTTTAATTTATGTTTGTTTCAACCGTTTTACCTGAAAAATTTACGATTTCCGAGTTATTCGTAAAAATGTGAAAGTTTTGACAGCTACTGGGTTCCACAGAAATCGATGCTGTACACTAC
>NW_026018165.1:48728-56656 GCF_020466585.1 Dendroctonus ponderosae
AGAAGACGCATAGTTCTGTAATCATTCATCACAATATAATAGTATATTACATAATGAGAGTTGTTTTTGTGTAAGCGTAATTGTATTAAGCACTTATCACTTGACCTACCTGGAAACTGCCAGTAGCATATTATAGAACCTTAATGCTAGCTTTAGTTGCAAATGAGCAGGAATAGGTAAACCACATGCACTTCCAATTCTACTTAAAGCTAAAGGTACAGCTAAATACATCGATAACGGTTTTTTCCCGAAACCGATATCTGAACAAATTCAACAAAGGATCTTGCATATCTCGTATGTATCTCTTTGGAACCCACTCGGGCATTTCTTAATCAACATATTTCATAAATTCTTCCGAATCGTTCATATTAATTATATATTTAACAAAACGTGTGAATAACAAATGGTAATTCTCAGCTCAACTATGACAGAAGGTGTGGTACCAGAATGGTTAGGTTAGAAAAACACACTCAAGGGTCCTATACTCGACACTCAAGTCCAAGTCGCCCTTACACGTCAGCTGATCTCGAAGTGACGACTATAAAACGCATTTTTCATTATGACAGTCACTTGAGTGTTCAGTGTCACTTGAGAGGCGTCTATAAATACGGCCAATAGTCTGATATACCTAGTATGTTCAAAACAAATATTCCGGTAATATACATGAATGTTTATCGACGGTATATTTTCATAAAATATTCTATGGATATTTGTGGATTTCAATACGCTTTGTGTATACATTTGTTAAAATAGAAACAGGGCAATTCAAATATAAAATTTTTAATTGTGCTAATATGTCAAGATAAGTTAATATAAATGCATTATATTAGTCAATACAAATGCATCAAAGTTATAATTTTATTGGTCAATATTAAGAAACTTTATATATTACTCAAATACATTTATCCGGATATCAAAGTTCCCGCCCTAGAAGATGTAAGCACGCAATGCATATGACAAATTCCAATTACCCGCATAGTGTACACGGATTACGTCCCGCTATAACGTAACATTCGATAATCGATAGATGGCCGATAGGTCTAATGAGAATATGAGAATTGTTCTTAGTAATTTGAATGTGAATCTCCCGGGTCTGCCATACATCATGGCCGTAGATCGAATGACTCTTGTTCTTTTATGTATGCAAGGTCTGACAAATTCATCTCTATAGCATTCTAGTACAAAAACAAAATAATAAAATTTAGTTTTTTGGCCTTGTTCTCCGACTGATTTTTTATATACCTACCTACTTAATCTGGTTTTGTATCAAAATGTAGTTTTACAGATACATATTATCGGGATACTTTTACACATATACATACACATACACATATTTTTGACAAAATAGTTATTATTTTACTCATTTGACCAGTCTATTTTTAGTTACAATATCATCATATCTTCTATATTCAGCATAATTACCAATTACAATTCATCTTAACGCTTATCGCTTTTTGTCTAAATGGACTTTCAACACTTTCAAAGAAAACACCTCAAATTGCATCCGAGGTTTAAAAAACCCTTCTTGGAATATAACAAAGGCATGCCCTGAAATTCGTTTTGTTTCGTACTGCAGTCCCATGGGAGATCATGGGTGGTGGCTATTCAACTACCTGACTGACAATATATTGCAGAATTTCACGCTGATGAGATGTTTCTTACTTGAGAACAGACCATTAAATATTCTTACAATGAATTGCATAATTTCGAGCTTCGATCGGATGTATATAAATTTCATCTGAGTGTGTAACATATATTACTAGGAGAATAGACCGAGCCTGTCCAAATGTGACTATTGCGTATTGGGTGACCTTACGTCTTACAGAAATTTCTAAACAAAACTCATAGATTATAAATTAACCTAGTATTGGAAGCTTCAATTTGCACATTTTTGGTCTATGGGACCCAAAAGTTTTCTTTAAAACTTTTTTTCTTCTCTAACAAAAGGACATTCTAAAAGAAACTTTCTTTAAAAGAGAAGTACAAGGCAAAGAGAAGAACTTTTGCAGATGTTCTCCAAGTTCACTAGGTGCACAAAATATGTTCTGTGACTAGGTGGAAGGGAGAATTGGTGGTTTTTTGCGGAAGTAAAAATGAAACGTAAAATGTTAAATTAGTTCATTCCTTCTCACTCAATAATAGACAGAGCCATCGTGTTTATCTGTGAATAGAGTTGATTTGGTTGGCGTGGTTACTGGTTACTGGTGTCTTGTGAAGCTAAAATAAGTAAGAAGGTAAGTCTCAATTTTAGTTCAATATTATTTAATTTTGCTGATCAATTCACTTTATATTATTTTATTTAATTTAATTTTGAGGTGCATTTAAACAAATTTGTACAAATGTCTCTTCCAAAAATAAATAATAAACGCAAAATTAAAACCGCATTTTCAAGCCGATCGCCTGGTTTCAAAATGAATTTGCTAAGAGCCAAAAGATCTCGACAGTTCAATACTTTACTTCTTAGCCTAGGTAGTAATTCTAGTTCAAAAAGTTCTGTGTTTTCAATTTCGAGGACAGAACCTATTATTTCAACATCACCGCCTGAAGCCACTGAGACAGCTAATTTACTTCTGCAACTAGAATCTACACCAGCTATTATTTCTAGTCAAATCGCGAGTGAAACATATTTGTCTCAAAGTTCTCAAAACAACTGTGGGGCCGAAATAAAGTCTTTATCAACAAATTTGTTGCAATGGGCTCTAGAGGACCATATTCCGTTTCTCTAAACAAATTACTCACTATATTACGACAGCCTTACAAAGAACGTGAGTTCACTAATCTACCGCAAGATTATCGTACCTTACTGGGCACTCCCCTTCATCGTTTAGAGATTAAGACATTCCAAAATGGAAGCTATTTTTATTTTGGTGTTGCAAAAACTGATCAATTTTATATTAAAAAATATTATTACATTAGATATAACAGATAACATATTATTATCAGTGAATATTGATGGTGTTCCAGTTTTCAAAAATTATCTGCATTCATTTTGTCCAATTTTAGTATCAGTTGATTCTGTCAAGGTTTTGAGAGAAACTGTTTTATGTATTGCAATTTTTGCAGGTGTAGGAAAACCAGACTTTAATGATTTCATAAATGACTTTATTAATGAAGGTGTAGAGTTAATAAGAAATGGGATTGTCATTAACAATGCAACGATTCAATTTGGGCTTTTAAACTTAATATGTGACTTACTTGCAAAATCAAGTGTATTATATATAAAAAATCATACTGGATATTTTTCATGCCCTAAATGTTGTCAAGAAGGAGACTATATAAAAGGCACTACTTGTTATCCAGAAATCAACAATTAAAATCAAATCCTGGGTTCTTCAGTCATTTATTGTTCATTTATCAATTTAAAAAAACGTTTCGGTGTTTTCCACCATCATCAGTTTTAATGTGTAGCGTTGTTGCTATTTTTAACGGCCACACGTTATGGCAACTTAACAGTTCAGGATAACATTTTCGATAACGCAGAAACACAACCGAGGTGTGCTATATCTCCGAGTTAACGTATGCGTTTCCGACCCAGTTATCCATCAAACGTTAAAAAGGAAAAAAATATTGGGTGCATAAAGTCAGATGCCCTTATACGAATAGTCTATTAGTTAGAAAGAGAGAGTTAACATCAAACCATCGAAGGTTCTAAAACACGTGTTGGCCATTTGGGCCACCTACTTCCATACTTGTCTTTGTTTATGATTTGCATTCACTTTCAAATTCGTTCGTTATTGTTCTTGACCTATCATCCCAAACACTTTCAATGGAGCATTTAGAAGAGGCACAAAAACAACCCGCAAACAATTTGCAAATTTAGTAGATTTTGTGGAGGAAAATAAAGTTTATTTTCAAGACCATTTTCCAATTGTTCTAATAAAGCTAACCTTATAAGACTACCAAAAGACATTTTTTTTAAACTAAAAACAAATCATAGCTAAAAAACAAAACTACGCTCTGATTAAACACCATTGCTTTATTTATTCCCCGAAGTTAACTTCGAGAGATGCACGTTAAGTTCGAAAGCGGCATGTGATTTGATGCTGTTATTCTGAAGCGCTATTTCTTATAGCCTGTTATAATATAAAGGTTTTACTGATACAACACACCAGTTGGAGCCACATAACGTGTTTGACGGATAACATGCACGTTAAAGTTAACGTGAGTGATACAGCACAGGGCTGAATGTAGTATTAAAAAACTTACGTTCTTTTATACCTGGAGAATTTGCTAGCAAATCAAGGGACATACTTAAGAATGTAAACGATTTAAAGCTACTGAGTTCCGACTTTTGCTTCTCTATATTGGGCACGTAATTTTAAAAGATTATTTACCTGTTGAAATGTACAACAATTTTATTATGTTAAGTATGGCTATTTCAATTTTAATTAGTAAAAGGCATTCTTGTAATAGCGAAATGGTTGGAAATTATGCTGATAATTTACTAAGATATTTTATAAAAAATTGCACTAACATTTATGGACCAGGTTTTGTCACTTTAAATGTTCATAGCCTTGTTCATTTGGCTGACTGTGTCAGACGTTTTGGAAAGCTTGATGATTTTAGCAGTTTTAAGTTTGAAAATTAAATGCCAAATCTAACAAGAAAAGTAAGAAAATCCTCATTAACAATACAACAGGTTGTTAGGCGTACCATTGAGGAAAGAAATTAACGCAAGGCGGCGAATGTTAAGAGCAGAACAGGTTTATTTTTTGAGCATTCCTCAGGACCACTGTTAAACGGTTGTACCAGCCCTCAATTCAAAGTATACAGTTTTCCATTATTTACAATCAATGTTTCCAAAATTTCAGATCGTTTTGTGGAACTTAAAGATTTATCGATTGAAGAGGTAGTCAATTTTGCATCTTTGAATGAGCATTTGGTTGGAGTAGGGTGAAAATGCGAGATAATTAAGGATTTTTTTAAAAAACCTTGCTTGTCAACTATGTTTCAGATTAGTTATATTGAACTAGGAGACCCAACTTTAACTTTAATTGAAATTAAAAATATATCAAAAAAATTATTTATTATGCCCTACCAAAATAAACTTGTATCATTTCCAATTTTGCCCTTGTAAATTAAATGATTTAGGAGTGTACAAGGTAGTGATGTACAGTGTGATCTTGTTCAGTTTTCACAATCGGCGTTGTTGAGGCTGCCAGGGCATTTTTAATTTCCCTGGTGAGACTTTCTGCTGCCTGGTCCAGGTCGTCCTCTGTAGTGGGCTGAGGGATCCTGCTGGAGCTTTCCATTATGCTCTGGAAAATCTGCCAGTTAGTGATCCTTTTAGCCGCAGTGATGCTGTTGGTTTGGTTCGGTCCAATTTGGAAGAGTATCGGCAAATGGTCCGACGACAATTCCTGAAGTACTTCGGGGCTGGACAGTCTTCCGGCATTTTTTACAGGAATATGTCCAGGATGTCATCTCTGCCATTTTGGGTGATGTGCGTAGGTTCTTGCACCGCAGCTATCTCAAGCAAATTTTTCCGGGCTTTGTTTGATAGCATGTTGCCTTTGGCGTTGTTGAAATTGCATCCCCAATTTGTGTTTTTGGCATTGAAGTCCTCGCCATGTATCATTGGTCTGTCATCTGGGAAAAGCATTTAAACTGACGTATCCGGACCCGACTTTGATCTCAGACTTTTCCATTTGGACAGCCAGTATGGATTCCCCCAGGTTTGCCGAAGGTTTGGCGATCTCGTAGTGCTGGATGGACCTTTTCACTGCGACTAGTGTGCCTCCGCCCCTAGTTGGCCTATCTGCTCTGATAGTTGCGAAGTGTGAACCTATCTCCAGGTTTTAGCATGGTTTCCTGGATTAGGCCCACATCGACACTATATTTGTCCAGAAAGTCTTGGAGCTTTATTTTCGTATTCTGCACTCCGTTGGCGTTCCAAGACATGACACACAGAGACTTGGGCCTGAGCAGTCTAGACATGACTGCTCATAAGTGCAATCATTTGTGCTTGCATGGCGGCCATGAATGTCTGCATTTTATTTTGCATGGCCTGGATGGTTTGGGCCCGCTGTTCATGGCCGTTTTTGCCCCCTTGTTGACGTTGGGGGGTTTGCTGGAGCGGCAGGTTATTTTGGACTGCTGTAGCTCCTGCTGTTTTGGCCGACTGGTGGCTGTGATGTGGTGACAGTGGAGACTGCCCTGCGAGTTGGTGAAATTTATTTTCTTGTCTACTGCTTCTGTACAGGTTTCGCAGGGCATCCGGAGATGGAGGCTGGGTGTGCACCTCCGCAGTTTTTGCACCTTGCAGCCCTTTCCCGGGGAACTGGACATTCCCGGGATTCATGTGCTGCCGCACACTTGACACATTTTGCGGCGGCTGTACACTTGGATTGACCATGTCCATAGAGTTGACACCGGAAGCACTGTGCCAGCTGACTCTTAGCATGCTGGGATTCCAATCTGACTCTTAGGTTTCCCTGCGATCTGACGTCGAAGATGGCCTTTTTTGTTTTTGGCAGTAGCACCAGGACTACTGCTATTGGCTGGCCATTTTTGCATGCATTGAAGTGGCATGTGCCGTTTTTACAAAGAATAGTTCTGAACCGATAGTGTTTGCGAAAATTTGGTAAGCTGAATCAGGTTTTAGAAAACTTCTGCCGCTACCTGTGCCAATCAGAAAGTTTGCGTTAATTTCTGGAATGTGTAGGACAGGTAATTTGTTTATTGAAATATTATTGATCAATATTACGTTTTCTGGGGTGAAATCTAGGGTTTCTGAAAATTTTTACAATTATCGACATTTGATTGATTAAAATCATCTGTCTGGTATTGGTTGGTTTTCATAGAAATCCTCATTGAGATGGTATTCATAGTGGGTATTTGGGTTTTCTGAGTAGTCTTGTTCATTTTGTAAACAGTAATATTGATAGTCACCAAATTGGTTAACAGGGTAGTCAATCTGTTCATCTTGATTAGTTGAATCATCGAGTTCTATAGCCTGCGTTGAAAAGTTTGGAATTTGCTGACTATTATAGTTATTAATAAACGTATTCATCGACGAAGTATCCATGGGTTCAGGTGGAGTTAACCTAGACAAGATGTGGGCGTTTATTACTCTGATAAGGATTGTGATCATTGTTGTTTTGATTCGAGTTGCGGTTGAAAATATTGTTATTTGTTGGAGTGCAAGACCCGAAATTATTGGAATTGTACATTTGCGGCCTTGGAAAATTTCTGAAATTGTTATTTGTTTGTGAATTTGAAAATTGATTGAAATTAGGTCAGAATGGGTTTGGATTTGCACGGAAAAACATGGGTCTATTATTTTGAAAGCTTGGTCTGAAAATGGCTAATGTATGTCGCTGTGTGTTTCTAAAGTTTGGATAAAATAATGTTGGTTTGGGTAATTGATTTGGACTGTTAATTACCGTTTTATTTTCATTATTGACTCGATTTTCGTAATAAATAAAATTTTCTTCCTCTTGAGCGAAACTCATGGCTTCTTCAAGGGTTTTCGGGTTTTTAAGTCTTACCACTAGTTGCATGTGATAGCTTAAGCCACTAGTGAATGTTCTGAGAATAAGGTTTTGATATTCTGATATTTTTAATAGTTTGATCTCCCGAGTTTCATTATTCATATTGATTTTTGAAAATAGGAGACTGCGTACGTTTTGTAAACGCAAGCCAAATTCTTGGGCGGTTTCGTTTTTGGAAGGTTTGAGGGTGATTATATCTTGCACTACACAATCAATTGATCTTTGGTCTCCAAATGTGTCAATGACAGCTTGTTTAACAAGTTCCCATGATTGATGTTCAACACGAGAAGCTATTAAATCAGCGGCTCTGCCTACTAATTTGCAAAGGATAGTGTCAAAAAGACAAGAATTTATGTGTGCGTCCTCATTAGTTCTATCTCGATGGTTATTGAGAAAATTGTCGCAAGCATTTATAAATCTGTTGATTTGCTTAGC
>NW_026018165.1:57655-61072 GCF_020466585.1 Dendroctonus ponderosae
CATTCCACCAGTCACATACCCAGACATATTTCCCTGTTGTGTTAACGCATAGTTTTTATACACATGAGCAAATGAAAGCTTACAAAACCCTTGGTGCTGGTCATGGTTGAAAAGGTAATATTTTTATAAGAAATAAATAAAGGACTTAAAAAAATGTATATTTTAAATGCGTATATGGCAATTAAAAGGTTCGGTCTCACGTTTTCGACTTTTTAACTCTTATTCATCGGTTTGTTTACTGACAAATTTCACTTTGTTTTTTATTTTTCCAGGTGAAACATTCACAAAAACCAAACGCTAAAGCTCTTAGGGCTTGGTGTATTATCACCAAAGATGGTACTGTTGCAAATGGACACTGCACTTGTATGGCAGGCAACAGTGAAGTTTGTAGCCACATTGGCGCTTTGCTTTTCTTGTACCGATGTGGCCTTTGCCGTCCTTGTCCACAAAAGTGCCAATTGTTTCATTAGCCGAAATGGACTTTGGACCAACTGCTACTTCGTCAACCGATTCAATGATTATACCCTCAATATCCAAGGACTCACTGGTAGATTTATATTTTTTAAAGAGCATCGAAAGTTTAGGACGTACTGCTGCTATCGTGAGGATTGTGGAACCTACGCCTCCATCGCCTCACTGCTAAAATCTTGTGTGACTATGCAAAAGCATTGATTGATTGATGAGAAGCTTGATTTTTATGGAGTACGTAGAATTTCTTTCAACTGGTTTAAGTCCTATCTTCAAAACTGGCAACAGTTTGTTAGAGCTAACGAGTCCGTCTCTGACTGTAAATTGATTCCCAATAGAGTCCCACACGGTTCTATACTTGGACCTATTCTTTTCCTGCTATACATCAATGACATTACCTACATGAAAATTAAAGGCAAAATTACTCTCTTTGCGAACGACACAAGCGTAACATGGAGTGATTCTGATGCTGTGTTCCTCCACTCTAGGGTTCCTAGCTATCTCGTTATGATCAAGGCTTGGTCTGACTCTAGTTTTCTGGGTTTTAACGTCAATAAAACGGTACCCTATCTTATAGACGAGCTTTACAACCCTTGCTCCTTCATAACAGCAATATTAAATTCCGTTGAGTCAGTAAAATTTCTGGGTTTGAACATTAACGCTAACCTAAAGTGGTCTACTCGTGTTGACTTCCTAGCAAAGAAACAATTTGATCAGTTTCTAGAGAACTGAATGTGTTCTCCGCCAGACTCGCTTACTTCTCTCTATTTGAGTCTCAGATCCGCTTTGGCCTACCCTTTTGGGGCTGCTGTAACACCCCGCAATTTCAAACTATATTTAAACTTCAGAAAAGAGCAATTTGCTACTTGTTTGGCCTGAAGGGTGGAGCTCATTGCAAGCACTACTTTGAAAACCTTACAATTCCTACACTTCCCGCTTTGTTTCTCTTGGAGACTGTCTGCTTGATACGCAAACATCTAGTAACTTTTCCAAAACGGCCACAACATAAGTAACTCATTAAAAACGCAATTATTTACAATGGCAAGAAATTATACGATCATCTTCCATCCCATCTTAAATCTCTAAATACGTCGGACATCACATGCGGTATTTACCGGGGCGTTAATTGGATTTGTATGGTAGTTACAATTTTTTACTTCGGGGTCATCAGTTTGTAAGCTCATGTTTATTTTTATTGTTTATCAACGGGACCGCAAGTTGCAAGCGGAGCGGAATCGTATTAGGTTCAAGTTCAGCGAGCAAAATTTCAATATCTCGGACGACACTAACGTCAATTGTTATAACTATCAAATGGGTATGATCACGATCCGCTTGCAATAACATGAACAAGGTCAACAGTTGCTTCTTGTTATGGTTTGGGGTGCTACTTGATTCAATTCACCCATGTTATCCACTTTTAAATTGTGTGGTTATTCTGCACCGCTTGTAACGATAGGTGATTAACTGATTCTGATAACCTCAGTGTTTGTATCTTCTGTCCATAACTATTGTACGTGATATATTTTGTACTGTTTTATTATATTTTTTAATTTCTTACCATTGTTGACTATACTGTACGTACTTTATGTTGTAGTATTTGGTTTTTTTTACTCGCTTTGTGCATAAAATTTGTGAATTTTTTCGTGGCAATAAAGCATATTTTGATTTGATTTGATTTGAATCTAACACGACCAAACTGACAGCATTTCGCTCTGGGAATGAGTGAATTAACCAATAGGTAGACGTAACAAAATACACTTTAAGTAAAATATATATTTTGTTACAAAACAAAAAATTCGTCAAAATAAACAAATCAACATCAAATAATGTCAATACACATGTTTACTGATCATTAGAATTCATTTGTCATCGGGCTGCATTATTGCTCGATCATTAGGATTACTATCCGAATTGCCAGCTGTTAAATAAAAAGGACTCAAGTACTTCAGAGTTTTAACCTAAAACACAAATGAAGTCAATTATGACAAGATTTTGAATGACGGAAATATTGCAACAAATACGTATTTATGATCAATGACACGATAGAAATACTTCAGAAAGCACGTAGTTACGATGGGTCATTCACAATACACAATTCATCTCAATGACACGATAGAAATACTGCAATAAGCACGTATTTGCGATGGGTTATTATCAATAGACAAATTATCTCATGACACGATGGAAATACTGCAATAAGCACGTATTTACGATGGGTCATATTAAATCCGCATATCTAACACTGCAGAACAGAATGATTACTATTTGAACTCATACTTACAGGTGTTTAGTTCAACTAAATTTTGGAAATCCTGGGGAGTTCAATTCTACGGCCAGTGACGTAACTGATTCTTAGAACATTTGATGGCACCTTGACTGCCTAATTTTCTAATTGAGTACCGATTGTTGGCCAGCACTGATTTGATGACGTAGGGCCTAACGAACTTGCAAGATAATTTTTCCGGTCGTTAACCTCGGCTCAATAATACGGCCTTTTCTTGTTTGCGGAAACAACAGCGTTGCATATAACATTTTCGTAACAGTACTACAGGGTGATTCAAAATTTCCGTCATTCCTTTTAAGGGCTCATAGAGGCTCACTTGGGGAGTACGAGAAAAATATTGAAAATTTTTTTTTTCGAAAATTTCTAGAAGATATTAACAGTTGAAAAGCGAATTTCAGCTTTGTTATTAAGCATTATTTTGAAATTGTTCCATGTTTAATTGGTAGCATATTGAAACACTTAAGCATCCAAAAAGAAAAATTACGATCCTTGCTTGAAATTACGAAAATTTTTCATGCCAAAAAAGTTCTCTTCTACAATTTTTTGATGAAAAGTCACAGCGGGAATGACGTTTTTTGTCATTAACAGATAGTTACAGGTGGATAGCCCTTGTCAATAATAACAATAATTTGTCAAACTGTGACTTACTTTGAATTTCCTTTCAC